>NC_056726.1:1844327233-1844450235 GCF_019279795.1 Protopterus annectens
ACTGAACTCTGGAGAACTTTTTTTTGACCTTTCAACTGTGGTTGAGGAGCTGCCAATTGGTTGATTGCCCAGGAAGACATTTTTCCCAGCTATAGCTCTTTCTACCTTGGATTTGATTCCCTCCATAAATATTTTGTGTAAGCCTGGAAAGTCAAAGTAGTATAACTGACAAGACCAATCACACAAGGCAAACAGTATCATTTTTAAACACAGACCAATTTGTTTAACCTTACTTGTTAGAAAATAGAAGGAACTGCTTATAAATAAACAATTCTCAGGCGTATGCATTTGTTAACTGTGTAAGCCCACTAGACACGAGTATCCCTTTTCAGTAGGGCACACAGTGTAGTGCTTCCAAGATTCACAATAATTACATCAAAACAGATTTAATAGCTTTCATTGAATGTCTTATTAATTAATGCAAATGGAATGATTATGAACATGACCTTGCCTAATTAACTATCAGGAATACTTTTACCACATTCACAGTTAGATTAATTTACAAGTTACTCAGTTTACACTGGATCCCAGTGTGGTGCCTTAGAATGAAAATTGGCTGGACATGAAGCCAGCTGTACCTCAGTTCCACAATCTTTTTAATATTTATTTATCCTTTGTTGACCATATTTGTCCCACTAGTCTAGTGGCCTGTTTTTAGGGGAGACCCTTGGTGGTATTTATATTACAAGGGGAAATTTGACCAGGGCATCTGAGAAATTCTCTTACAGATGCTTGGGGATCTTTTACACCCATCTGTGCTACCAACAACTTAAGCCGATGGGGCCTCGGTTTAATATCTCATCTGAAGACTACATTCAGGAGTGCAGCACCCTCTCTAATGCTGCACTACTGTCTCAGCAATCCAGTCACCTGGAGAGTAGGTGAGTTAATACTGGTGTAACAATTTTTTGTCCTGGATTCAATCCTCTTAGAACATGTTAGTGGTCCTATGGAAGAGCTACAAGGAGTAATCTTTTTCTATATACTTGACACAGCTATCTGTCATAGGATTGATACAAAAGTGGGATGGATTGCACAATGGTCAGATGACTGGCAGTTTAGTTCTATTACAGTGACAGGTAAGACAGTGCATATGGATAACTAAAAAGCGAAGGACATTAGCATGTAGGGTTTAGGCTACTAGCAGCATTTATAGTGGAAACTGATTTAGATATAATTATCAGATTAAGACGAAGTAGTAAATATAAAAAGGCAGGAAAGAAGTTGTGGGGTTCTTTGGATGTATAGGGTGAAGCCTCACTGTAAAAACGGGAGGTAATGTTTTGTACAGGAAATGAATGAGGCCATACCTGGGTACAGGGATGATGATTTTTTTTTTTGGAGAGCATTATGACTGTTTGGTGATTGTGAGGAGGCTGGTAACTTCAGAACTGTGATGTAATATGCCACATTTTTGAGGCATATTACATCACAATATGGGAAGATGTGGGACAGATTAACAAAGTCTTGTTAAGACTGTAGGAAGAAGTAAAACATTTGTTAATAAAGAATGTCACCGTATTCATTTGGTAGGAAAATAGGCAGCTTATATGGACTATTTCTGTTTTTTTGTGTTTCTGTAATTTGAAACAGCCTAAATTGGGAAATGACGCCACCACTTCCACAGAGTATTTCTTATTTCAGGACCATACTAATCATGTATTGTTTTAAATTGTGTAACTTACTTTTGTTTCTTCCGTGTTCTGAACATTTTCATGGAGACTGTCAATTTTCCTTGAACAATGAGTGAACTATTGTTGGTGCTAGTTTTTTTCACCTTCTTTATTGTTGGGAATGCTAGACTTGTCCATCATAATATTCCTTCTGAAATATGTTTTTTGTTTTGAATTTCATCTCAAAAATGTGATTAAATGCTGGTACATTTTGCCAGATAAACCACGAAGCTTGCAAATATGACTTCATAACATTGCCATCTGATGTCAGTCTTCACTCGATCCTTGACTGTGGGCTCGGTTCCATAACTCAGAACGGACTCTGCCGTTATTCCAGCTCTCGCCCTCCAAAAACTCTCAAGGTTAGCTCTACCCATAGTGTTCCTCACAGGATTACCTCAGATCTCGTTTGTTGCTTTTAGTGCCAGGCGCATCTGTCCTACCAGCTCTTGAGCAAGCTAAATCTCTTCAGATTGTGTTTTTTTTTCCTTAAAACTCCTTATTAGTGATTGTGTCCTTTTTTCATTTACCCAGCTCCTCGTTTACCACCTTTCTTTTTCTTAACATGAGCAGTGTTACCTTTTCATACCATCTATGATGCCCCACCGCTAGCCCAGTAATCAAGGAGCCTCAGTCCTCACCACTAGTACCAGTGGGGGCTGTACATTGGGAGGATGACAGGTACACACACCGTATTTCCAGATGCAGCTCTCTGCATCAAGTGCAATTTCTCTTAAGAGCACACAGTCAGTCCAGAGTTATTTTCTTCCTTTTTCTCCAGATCCCCAATAAGATTCCCCACTGGCACAGCTATAGAGTTGACATCTCAGCTGAGTGACCAAGCCAAGACAAGACCTCCAGCACCCTCTCTGCCCAACCAGTGCCTTGTGGCCCTGCCCAAGTAGTTGGCACACACACTCTTTGAGGTTTGATTTGTACATACACAGACACAACATATACACACACAGACACACACACACACACACACACACACACCTGGGAAAGGCTGGCACAGGTTTATTGGCTATGCCCCCTTTTGTCCAGACTATAAGGTAGTTGTATCTCCCACCAGCCAGTTCTTTATCAGCTACTTTAAGGCCCTTAACAAAGGGTGTCCAATTGTACTGTGTAATGTTACCATCAATACAAATGGTAGTTTGACCAAGGGCAAGGCTGTTAGGAGTGTCCTACACAGTGTCACCAAATAAATATGCAAGTACTCTCGGAGCTTAAATATGTCTAGACAGACCAACCACAATGCAAGGTTTAAATATATTTAATAAATATTAAAATAAGAAGAAAATACTTAGTATATATTTACTGTGATATCAGAGTTCAAAACCACAGGAAATATTTAAAACAACATTGCAGGACAGTCTCAAATAAAGAAAAAAATATCTCAGCTATGCTTTGCTATATTTCTGACTATATGCAAGAGAGTTTTTATAACTTAGTAGACTTAATTAGAGCAGCAAGGCAGATGTGGTGAATAGATCCTCTAGCTGATGTTGACAGGTCAAAGACAGAATACAGAATGTGCGGAGTCTCTCTCAGAAAGTTCTTAAATGAATATCTCAAATGTTACTGTTGGGGTAGCTTGCAGAATAACATCATTTCTTGTCATCTGACTATCCCACTTAAAACACCCACTGCTGAAAGCTAGCTGTATTTAGCATCTACCTGTGAAAATACATACACAAAGGCTTTTCCTCAGATCTTTGCAGGTCCTGAAAGTCATAAAACAATAAAACACTTCCAAGACAGTACAGGAAACCTCTCTTCAAAGACATTGTGTCTGTTCTTTTAATGGCTCAGCCATAAAGTAATTTAATTTATGCTATTTTTCTGAAGTTTTCCAAGTTAACCTGTATTCCAGTTTCCCCTGTTAAAATATATACATTTAAACAGTTATAATAGTGTGCATACATTTCTGTTCTATTCCAGTAGGGTACACTGTGGATACATTTCAAACAGCACTTAGTAAAATACCTCATCAGCACACATCTGTTCAAACCATCTTATATGACATACAGCTCTAATACATTTGTAACACAAACATCTTATATGAATCATGTTGACATTCACAAATGACATATAATTATTTACAGAATTCCAGCTAGCTGTGCTGGCAGTACCTCCTTGGTCACACCATCATTGGTATTTCTCCATCTTTCTCTTTACCATTAAGGTAATCTCTTTGCACCATCATTGGTACCCTTCTACTTTTTCTTCTTTCTTTGTTGTCGTTAGATAAACCTTTCATACCATTGTTGGTACGATTTTTTCTGTCTGTTAATAATAATAATAAAAAAAAAGTTTTAAACTTTACACTTCCATTCTTTCTGTGTGTGTTTTTGTTTCCTCTGTTTTGGCTGAAAAAAATAGAGGTACGTCTGGCTTCAAGAGATGCCAGCAGTGCGATCCTACACTACCTAACTCTGATGGGCACTCTTTATATGTCTGTTTGGGCCCAGTGCACCTTCAAGAAGACTGTGCCATCTCTCATGGCTAGCTTCAGTCATCGGGCCCTCATAGAGAGAAAAAATAAGCTTATTCTTAAAGGCCTTATTAAATCCTGTTTCGACAAGGCTATATCTGGTTCTGCCAAATTAAAAACGGATGTTAGCTCCCCTTCTTTTTCTTCTTCATCCAAGCATGAATGATCTAAGAAGAGGAGCAGCTTTGTGCTGACAGTATCATTGACACCACCAAGCAAAATGGTTAAGACTTCCTCAATTCCCAAAGTTTCAGCAGAACTGACTGGGAAGCTTACTCCACCATTGATGCCTACCTCTGCACCGAATGTTTCAGCACCCACTACTGTTTTGGACCAAAGAGTCTCAGAACCTTCTATTTCCTCCATTCCAGCAACTTCTGAACTGAAGGAATTCTCATTTAAGGACAAAGTATTCACCATCAGTAGACCCTTTTGCAGACTGACCTCCAAGCCCCTTCTTGGAGAAACCCCAGTCCCCATTGGTCTCTTCAGTCCATTTCACCAAGAGCCTCATGGGAGTCTGATATTCTGAGGCTGGTGGACCAGCTCCTGGCGGTGAGGGGAATTAACTGCTTCCATGGTTCTTAGCCTATCTGGCTGTGGAATTCTACCTGTCTCTACACCAGTTATTGTTACTCCTTTGACTCCAATTGAGCCATCAGAGCTCCTGGTGCCAACAAGTGCGGCTTCTATTGTCTCAGTGCTGGTCAGACCTACTTCTGCGGCACTGATAACTGTTTAAGCTCTTTGGTTCTGTCAGAACTGGAGACGTCCTGGAAGCACAGCTTCATTGCTGGTTCTGGGGAGCATGGCTCCAATCCAGTGCTGTTGGAGCCATCCATGCTCCTTGGGGCTTCAGCACACAATAGCTCGACACTGGCTTCGGAGGTGGCCTCCTCGATGTGGGATGGGATCCTGGTTCCAAAGAAGTCTCTTTCAATTCCGAGCTCCCATTCCTCTACGGGGGTGGGGGGCCTGCCTTCCAGGCCATGGAGAGGGCCTTGTCCACTGTGGACTTACAAATGATACCAATTTTGTTGGACCACCAACCTTGCCCTACCCCTTGCCCAGAGCTTCCTCCAGCCTCTGCCCTTGGGCAGAGGGCACAGAATCCTCAGGATCCAACCATGGTGGTCTTGGCCTCTTCAGACACCGCTCCAGCCCATCCCAGAGAGGAGGTACCCATGAAAAGGATGTGCAAGAGGAAGCACTTAGACTCCCCTGAAGAATCTTGCACAGAATATACCTTTCTATGAAAGGAAAGGTTCCCCAAAGTCACCATAGGTTCATAGATGTTTACTAGGCTAACAACCACAAGGGCCTTTTTAAGCCTAGCCATGCATCCCAAATCTCTGACAAGTTATGACACCCTTGATAAGTGTAAGCATGGGCCTGGGAGATGAATCATTTACAGGTTACCTGTTTACATAAGAGACATGGGTGCCAAACCAGGGGTGAAGTTCCGGTTTCCCATCCAGTTGTCCAAGTTGAACTTAAATTAGGTTATGGAGGAACTCTGCTTCACATGGATGGGAAAGCCTGCTCCGTAGGCAGGGTAGTTTCTCAGATACATGCCTATCTCTCCAACAGGTCCTGTTTATATCACAGGCAAGGTTTAAGTCTTTAGAATGAATAATTCTGGTACTATTTGTTGTGTGGAAATGCCGGAGGTCCATCGGAGTGGGGTCTGACAATGCCCTGTATGTCAGGCATAGAACTCCCCTCAAAAACCTGTAGGAAACAGAATACAGGGATAGGGCCTTGAGGCAGTCAGCATAGGACATATTACTTATGCCCTGTATTCTTTTAGTGAGGAACCTCTGTGGATGTTCCAGTTGTTGGATATGCCTGGTTAGGTACATACCAAAGGCGGCATTGTACTCAATAATAGGTCTGATGAATGCCGAATACAGTGGAACAATGACTTCCATAGACTTAGATGCCATTACCTTTGTTTATAAGTTGTGCAACATAGAAAGATTTCCTCACCACTGTAGACACATGATGATCAAAGGCTAGACGACTATCTATGTGTGTCCCTAAGTCCCTGACTACTGGGTCAACTCTAACGGGTGTGTTGTCAATATGATAGTTACCAAGGATGGATGACTTCCCAAAGGATACTGTTATGCATTTCTTGGTATTTAGTTTTAGTCCATAGCTCTGACACCAGTTGTTTGTCTGTGTCAGCCCCTCCTGTAGAACATTTGTGAAAGTATGAGATTGAATGACAGCTCCTAATTTTCAATCATCTTCAAATTTAGTCAGCCAGAGACAACTGATATTGGCTTTGACTTCTGAGAAGTTAATGCCAAAAAGGAGCGGTCCAAGGACTGATCCCTGAGGGACTCCACTTGTGACTGGCTCTTTGTGGAGGTGGACTCCCCAATTCTAAATTCGTGGGTCTGCAAATTCCTGGGACCACTGGAAGACATCTCCTTTGGAGACATTCTAAAGATTCTCAAACAGAGGGGTAGCTGGACTTCCCTTCAGCATTCCTCAGAGAATCTGTGTACCTAGAGGCTTTCCGTGCCTGACCCTCTACTGCCTGGATTTCTCCACATGCTGATGATCTGATTAAGTTGATTGCAGAGCAAGATTGGAAGATACATGATTCCATTGAGCCAATTCTGTAAGAGACCAGACCGCATTTTGTCAGCTCCCAGGTTCAACAGCATTGGGCCAAAGGGATACCAGTAGATGCCACTTTGGTAGCGGCAGCCACCAAAAAGGAACTTGCTGATGAAAATCCTACTATCCATCCTCCTAATAAAGAGTCTAGGATAATGGCTAGATTCGGTAAGTGTGTATACGCTTCATCAACTTTCACTCTCAGGTTCTTGAACTATATGGCACATTTCACGAGACCAGCAAGATCTGATAAAGGAGCTATCAGATAATCTCACAGGAGCAGTAGCTGAGGGGGCGTTCAGAATAAAATAGCTTCTCAGCTAGCAACTCTCGATTCAATATGCACCTTGTCCATGACGCTTATTGCACACGTAGCCGAAGGGATGACGAGGACAGCAGATTCTGGTGTAGCCTTGAGGAGACACAACTGGATGCACTTATGCGAATTTGTGGTGCCATTCAAGTCTTCTTTCATTTATGCTGCCTTTGTTGGAACATCTCTGTTTGGCCTCAAATTTAGAGAGACCCTTGCCAGATATGAGAAGGATGGAAATACCCTTTCTGCCGTGGGTGTAAACATTTCCACTCCTCAACAATCTTACTCTAGGAACCAGAAGTGGGAAGCTATGGTTCAAAAAGTCCCAAGGACCTTTCCATGACTCATGTTGCAACGACTTCCCTTGGTGCAGAGGAGGGAGTTACAATGGAAGACACTGTGCTCGAGGCAGAGGTGGCCCGCAAAAATCAGGGTTCCAGGGATTCCTTCCCTGGTAACTCCTGTCAGCGCTCCTGAATGGAGGCCCGATTGTCGTCCTGTGGAGGCAGTCGGGGGACGATTATCCCTGTACCTACCCTCCTGGCTAAAGATAACGGACAATTGGGTGCAGAAGATTATAACCAGAGGTTACAATATCCAATTTTTACAAAGACCCAGACAATCGAAAAAAATCCCAGGCATTCCACTCAGTCACATGGAGACAGCAGTCTTAAAAATTCAAAAACTGCTTGACAAGAGAGTCATCCAAGCAGTCCCACCAGACCAAGTAGGATCCGGACTTGACTCAAGATTCTTTTTAGTGCCAAAGAAAACAAGGGACTGGAGACCAATTCTGGATCTCAGTGTATTGAGCAAGTCAGTTCAACAAGCCAAATTCTGTTCAGTCTGTACTTCCATTCTTAGGAAAAGATGATTGGATGTGCTCAGTAGATCTTCCGGATGCATATTATCACATAAAAATGGAGAAGTAATCCAGAAGATTGCTACGCTTCCGGCTGGGAACCAGTCATTATCAGTTTAGGACCCTGCCCTTTGGTCTCACCACACCCCCCCAAGGTGTTCACCAAATGCATGGCAGTGGTAGCAGCTCACTTCAGACTGCAAGGATTCTGCACGTTTCCCTACCTAGACAACTGACTCATTACTGCTCCCACCAGGCATCTACTGTTACAGGCAAGAAACTACATTCTGTTAACTTGTTCCTGACTAGGAATCACTATAAACTATGAAAAATCCCAGTTAGAACCTACACAGCAGCTGGAATTCATAGGAGCTATGCCAAACACAAACACTGGCATCGAGTCTCTTCCTCCAGAAAGACTTCAAAGAAAAAAAAATCGCAAGTCATTCAGATTATTCACAGCAAAAAGGTGACTGCAGGACTACTGCTGCAAACTGTGGGATCAATGTCAGCCTCCATCACTTTAGTCCCTCTTACAAGATATCGCATGTGGATTTTTCAGTGGCTGTTGGCTTCCCAATAGTCCTTACTGAATCAACCTATGTCCCATCTGGTAATCATCACCAATTTATGGAAGAAAGACCTAAATTGGTGGCTTCACTACAATTAAATTTTGTTAGGTAGACACTTTGTTCTTTCTCAAACCCAAGCCATAGTGACCACAGGTGTGTCACAGATAGTGATGGGGAGGGGGCATTTTCTGGGAAAGATAGTCCAAGGAACTTGGTCGCAGCTGGAGGCCAATTTGTACATTAATGTTCTAGAGATGAAGGCAGTGTTCTTAGTGTTCCAAGCATTACAAGAAACCCTTCCCTTGGGAGTGATCGCGATTCAAACAGACATGTCAGTAGTCTGATAGATCAGCATGCAAGGGGTAACTAGATCTTATCCTCTTTGTCGAGAAGCACTCCGGGTATAGTAGTGGGTGATTTCACCTGACCACTTTCTCATTGCAACACACATTCTAGGGAGCTCCAATGAGATTGTGGACAAATTGATTAGGAGGATTCTAATGCCTCATGAGTGGTCTCTCAATCCTTTAGTGGCAGAAAAATACTCAGCCATTGGGGCCAGCCCTGCTGTGGTCTCTTTGCTTCCCCCCTGAACAACAAATGCAGCAGCTACTTTACCCTGATTCCCCCTCAGGGGCAGTCACCGAGAGATGCTCTCCTTCATGATTGGACCCCTGGTCTGTTATATGCCTTTCTCCTGATTCCAGTCATATCCCAGTTTCTAAAGAAAGCTAACAGGTCGAAGAACAGGATAATTCTCATTGTCTCATTCTGGCCTCAGCAGATATGGTTCCCCTTTCTTTGGCTTCATCTAATTTGGAAACCTTGCACACTTGACCCAGCTCCAGGCCAATTGTCCCATCCGGACAGACTAGTTCATCATCCAAATCTTCAAAATCTCAAGCTCACTGTGTGACTTCTCCAGTTCCAATGATTGCCAGGCATTCTTCTCTCACTTCCCCAGTTCGAGTTGTTCTAGCCTCCCACAAACCTTCGACTAGATGATTGTACTTCAGCAAGTGGGAAGCATTTTCAGAATGGGCTACAGAGAGTAACCTTGATCCATTTTCTCCACCACTCGATAGGGTTTTGGCATTTTTGGCATTGCTTTTCGAAGCAGGAGCATCTTTTTCAGCTGTACGAGTACATCTAGCTGTTATTTCAAACTTTCATAATGTGGTCTAAACGAGACAATGCTAATGTACCACAAACTTTTGTAAAGCTTTTCTGAAAGGAACTTTAATGCTTAGACTCCTCATACAAATACCCTTCTGCACTTTAGGACTTTAATCTGGTACTACACTATCTAATCTGTATCTTATTTTTGATTGCTATTACTTCTGCTAGGAGGATATCTGAACTACAAGCCTTGTCTTGCAAACCTTCTTACCTAACTTTCCATAAAGACAGGGTCTCCTTGTTCACAAATCCTTCTTTTCTACCAAAGATAGTGTCTGAAACCAATATCAACCAGACTATACAACTTCCAGTTTTCTCCCCCAACTTCTCAAATAAGAGTGAATATTGTCTGCATTTACTCTATGTGCATAGACAATTGCATTTTACCTTCAAAAAACAAAGGAAATCAGAAAATCTGATCAGTTGTTTATTTATTTTATTTCAGTTTGATTACCGGGGAAGTCCACTGGGCCAGAACGTGCCCATTTTCAGTGGAGGCCCGGGGAGAAAAGCTCCACAAGCAAATACAATACAATTCAATACTAGTTACAAACTGTTAAAGGTAAAAATACAAGTATAAAATCATATAGTTGGAAAATGCATTGCATAAATTTTACATTTAAAAAAACTTAGTAAACGGATAATAGCAAGACAGGTTACAGGTATTTCCATTCTGCACAGTATGATCGACTGAGAAGTGGAAGGATTTAAGGTTTCAGTTGTTATTTTACATTAGAAGGTGAGCAGTTGGCATGCATATGTTATAGTTAAAAAGGTAAATAAAGAAAGCAGTTGTACCGACAATAGAGATACTGTAATATTTACAATATTTACATACTTGGAGTTATATGAGTGAAGTTGTTTATGAGCGAAGTAGCTTACTCAGAGGTTATCAGAAAGAGACTATTTTCCGAGAGTGGACATAATAGTTTGAGGGTAGAGAGGAGCAAGGAGAGTGGATAGTAATAGGGGAATTTTGCCAGGATTTAGGTAGGGTATAAGCAGGAACATTTCTGTTTGGATGACAGGTATGAGAAGAGTTGGGTCTTGAAGGTTTCAGAGTAAGGAATGGTCCTAAGTGAAGGAGGGAGAGAGTTCCATTTCTTGGCTAGAGAGAGAGAGAGAGAGAAGAAGCTGGCCTGCAGGACGTTTGGGTTTGTGGATAGAGATTAAATTTTGGTGTTCTGATCTCAGAGGTCTGTTACGGATGTATGGGGGAAGTGAGTTTGTTAAGGCTGGGCATTTATCAGGGTAGAATATTAATTTGTGAGCGGTGGTAAGTTGAAGATAGTCTAGGTGGTTAGATAGTTCTAGCCAATTGAGTGATTGTAGGGTAAGGCAATGGTGAGTAGAGGTTTTGGATTTAGTTGCAAATTTGGAGATCTTGTTATAGCAAGTTTCAAATTTAGAGATGTTGGAGGAAGACAGATTTGTTAGAAGAGGGGCTCCATAAAGTAGGGAAGGTAGAAGGTAGGAAATTGCCAAGGTATGCCTAGAGGAGTTGGAGAGAAAGAGGTTATTCCTGTAGAGCATGCCCAACTTTTGGTGGGTTTTCTTGATATTTTGTTTATGTGGGTGTCAAATTTACGGTGTTCATCTGTGGTAATGCCAATAAGTTTTGCTGAAGAGACTACTTCTATAGCAGTGTTAGATTGGCTTAGGACTTTGAAAGCAGTTTTGTCATAGGAGAAAGACCTGGTGGGGGGGGGGGGGGAGTAGTATTTTAGATTTATTTGAGTTGAGAGAGAGATGGTTTTGGTGCATCCAGTGTTCAGTAGTAGAAAATACTATTTGCGTTTTACTCAGGAGTTCGGGAAGGTTAGGGGCAGCACAAACTAATGTGGAGTCGTCGGCATATTGGATAACAGTTGAGTCTGGTAATACAGTGTGAAGGTTATTGATGAAGATGTTGAAAAGCATGGGTCCGAGGATGGACCCTTGAGGAACGCCAGTGGGAGTTGACAAGAAGGAGGAGGTAGAGTTCTTCCATCTGACAGCTTGAGATGACAGCTTGAGATCTGTCAGATAGGTAGCAGGAGAACCAGGAAAGAGTATTAGGGGAGAGATTAAGGTTGGCGAGATGACAGAGGAGGTGATTATGGGAAATGGTGTCAAATGCTTTAGAGAGGTCAAGCAGTACAGTGGAAACTAGTAGTCCAGAATCTCGAGCTCGATTGACTGTTTCAAGGAAGGAGAGTAAGGCAGTTATGGTCCTGTGGCCGGGGCGGAAGCCGTGTTGGGTGGGTGTTAGGAGTTGATTTTGGGTTAAGAAAGGCATAAGTTGATGGTGGACACATTTTTCTAGTATTTTTGAAATGAGAGAGTAGGGCAATGGGGCGGAAATTGGAAATGTTTGTGTTTTTGCCTCCTTTGTGAAGGGGAAGAATGTAGGCTGAGCGCCAAAGTTTGGGTACGTATGACTCTCTTAAGGATCTGTTTATTAGGATACTGATTGGGACAGCAATACCATCGGCAGCACATTTGAGGAAGGAAGAGGGTATGTTTCTTTCTCTTCTGCTACTATGGGCAAACCAGTTTCTAAAGTTACTGTAGCTAAATGGCTTTAGGACTGTGTAACTTTCCTTTATAACAAAAGGAAAGTGCAACTACCAGGACCTATTAAAGCACATTAAACTAGGGCAGTAGCCTCTTCTACAGTTTTCATTCCAGAGCTTCTGTAGACGATATATGTGCAGCAGCTATCTGGGCATTCCTGCATACCTTTGTTACTCATTACAAGCTGAATCTGGTGTCTAGTGCTCAGGAATATTCTTCATGAGACCTCCCAAGATTTAGGTAGCTGGGGACTCTGCCCCACAGTCAAGGACTGAGTGAATATTGACAGCATCAGATAAAGAAGTTGTCTTACCATAACATTCCATCTGTGTTGTCGATCTTCACTAGTCCTTACCAAGCAGAAGTAAAGTGCCCCAAACTAACAGTCCACAAAAAACGACAATCAGGCACTGGGTAGCAGCAGGACCAAAATTTTAATCCAAATATCAACTTAAAAACAATACAAAATAGGAGAGCAAACTGCAAAACACATGTAGTACTTTATTAACGCTTAACTTCAATCATCACATTTTCATCCGTATCACACAACTTCATCAGATAACACAACCTCATCCAACATCTTCATTTAAAGACCCTCTTAATCATCCAATTATCCCATCAACCATTCAATTAAATAACAATAATGTCTGAAAAACATATATATGTATAAATGTTTTGCACCTTTATTAAGAGACTTATGAAATGTTAAATAACCCCTAAAAAATCACCTCCTAAAAACTTCATTTATATCCTAAAAATGTGCATATAAAACAATGTTTGCAAATAGTTAAACCATCAAAAAAGTATGAACTGTAGAAAAACAATTTCTTAAGAATTCAGCTACACCTATTGGTTAAATACTTCCTAACCCTTTATTACAAAATACTGTAATCGGGAAAACTGAGAGAAACAGATTTTTTTTTAAAGAGAAAACTTGGTTAACTGGCAAAAACATAATTAATAAATACCCTAGCTGTACTAAAAACAAAATACAGATACCCTCTTAATCATCCAATTATTGGTTTGGTTATTTAAATGAAGATGTTGATGGGGTTGTGTTATCTTATGAAATCGTGTGATACAGACAAAAACGCAGTGATTGAAGTTAAGGGTTAATAAAGTACTGTATGTTTCTCAGTTTGCTCTCCTATTTTTTTATTGTTTTCAAGCTGATATTTGGATTAGAATTTTGGTCCTGCTACTTTCCAGTGCCTGATTGTGTCGTTTATTTCTTTACTAATCCTTGGCATCCCCACCCTTCGGTTTCATGGTGGAATGGATCTCTTCCCAAAAGATTGGCTTTCCTTTTTAGGAATACAGATATGGTCTCTGGTCTGTTATTTCCTGTCTGTCACTATTTTATGCAACCAAAGAAAAGTGCGGCTTCCAATAAACTTAACCAACTCAAAACAAATTGCAGTTTTCAGTTTGTCACTGTTACACTAGAAAACAGTGATTCAGTGACATTTTTTTTTTTTTATTAAAAACATCGTTTTTAGTCCTTGACCTCTAGGACTTCATCAGATAAAAGTTTTATCTGATGAAGTCCTAGTCTATTTAAAAATAAATTTTTTAACAAAAAATAAAAAAACGCTGAAGGTGTCACTTTCGTGTGTAACAGTGAGGAAACAGAAAACTGCACTGCTCATTGTCATGGTGTGAAATGATGATATGGCAAAAACTGCACTGCTCATTGCTCTACTATTTTATGCAAACTTGATGTGACATAATCCTGTGAGGAGCATTATGGGTAGAGCCAAGCTCAAGAGTTTTTGGAGGGCACAAGCTGAAATAATGGCCGAGTAGCTTCAGAGATACGGGACCAAACCCACCGTCAAGGATTAGTGAAGATCGACAACACAAAGATGGAACATTATGGTAAGACGTAACTTTTTTTTCCTTATGACAAACATCTAGTATATAAGATTTGCTAGCTTTTTGTCATTAAGACGGAAGCTGTACCTGGCACAAAGACCCACAAGCAGATAACCTTATTTTTAGTTTTATTTACTTTGGCTTTGGCTGTTGGGTAGCTATTCTGAATAAGTGCCTATTGAAACTGGGAAGACAGTACGTGTGATTCTTGGAACAGTGAAACTAAGTGTGATAAGGGGAACAGATGCCTTTTTTCTGAAATTGCACTATGCAGAAGTGTTCTCCTTACTCCATGGTACATAACTCTCAAAGTTAGTATATGTGACTGGCATGAGTATGGGGGAGCTTAGCCTCACACATGGAAGGTGCAAAACCCCACCTGCAAAAAAACTCTATGCTATTTACATTGAGTGTTGATCTTTACTGTATTCAAATGAAACTGGACTTCATTTTTCAGAGATATGGGACTCATGCTAATGTCTTACACTTTTGAGAGGATATCATTCTAAAACCCTTTACTTTACTTTGAACTTAATTGCCCCAGGAACAGAACTGCTTCCTTGCCCTCATAAGACATCCCTTTTTAAGAATATGCAGTGCTTCTTATACAAGGGTATATGTTTTGCTCATATGTCATTATTGCCTGGGAGTTAGACCTGATGACAGGTTGGTTAGGCATTTCTTGTTCTGTTTATTTTTTTCCAAGTGAGAATATATACTTTGCCCCTTCATTCCAAAGACCTCCTAGGAGCTTACTGTATTGTATGTAGGTGTAGTGTACCATGTATATATCCATAAAAGCAAGGAGAGTTAATGTGTAAGTTGTAGATGCAGATCTAGTGGTAATGTGTGGTGTATGTGCATGTAGTCTAGCCAGTCAGCCCCCCCCCACGGACAGTGACGGTTCATGCTTCCAGTAGGCAAGTTTGAATTGTGCTTCCATGTAGTACACCAATCTGAAAAACATTCATAGAGACTTTTAAAGGAAAAAAGTAGAAAATGTGAGATAAAGGTGTGAGTAATCATATTTTTTTAACTCTTCGCTATAGTACTATAAGTACATGTTTTTTTCTGAGACATGTTTACACTGTCATGCAAGTAGCATTTTATTCCTTGTTCTTTTTGTATAATTTTGTGTAATGTGGTCTAGGCAGGAATTACTTTTAGTAAAGTAGTAAAAGAACTTAGTCATTCTAGCCATCTCCTGAATTTGAGTGCTACCGCCATAGTCTGAATGTGGTCCAAATTATTAACCTATATTGTAGTTACTATTAAGTAACGGGGGAGAGAACTATTACATGCATGCTAAAAACATTTCTGCTAGTAACTTGGAACTGCATCCTTCTGAGACCCTTTTTGAAATCTGAATTCATTGTAGGTTTCCATAAGGTAATGGAAGGAATCAGCAAAGCAATTGAGCTTGGATATAGTCCTGTTAAGGTAAGGACATATTTGTCTTACTTTCATAAAAGTTTTATAAAAATACTAAGATGTTTATGTTGAAGGCTGCCAAGTGGTGTGAGTACATTGGATGTTGTTGCGTATACCTAAAACAGAGAACAGCTTAGGGACATCAACTGTGTCACTTATTGAAACAAATTAAGCATGCTGATAATATTTTGGGTACTTGACAGGTGAACTTCCATGGCTGCAGAATACATGCAGATAATGACTTTGCCTTCCCTGTCTTACAGGAGAATTATGGGTGCCATCTGTAAGTAGAGCCAAATGAATTGTTGGCTAGTCTACTCTGTGCAACTGTGAATAACAGTGTACCAAAATTTTCCACAGAGTCCATGGTGAGTGGTACCCTTATATATATATATATATATATATATATATATATATATACATATGTCTATATATATATAAATATATATATATACATATATATATATATATATATATATATATGCCCAAAAATCTTTGTCGTTCCCAAGACTTTTACCATTAGGAAAATTGTACACTTTTCGTTGAAGAAAAAAAATTCACAGAACTGATCCCCAGTCAAAAAGAAACTTTTCTGTCAACTCTTCTCTGTGGTTCTCTATTTCTTATGAGATACTTCACTGCTTATATGGAGGATAATGGAGATACATTGAGGTTTATATAAACAACAAAGAAGTGAAGTAAATGTATATTCAATAGCACCGGTAGTATCAGAGATGGATCATAGTCAAATGGGGCCCTAGGTAGGATAATTGACTGGGACCCCCAGCAACCATTCTAGTGTCCCATTACTTTGCTGTCTCTGTCTATTTACCATAAACTCTGTTCATACATGGCAGTATGAATGCTTTTCTTTCTTCTTTAGTTTTACAGTGTTTATAGAAATTTGATTTAAAACCTTATTTCAAATTTTATAGTACACAAACACACACACACTGATTAATTTTTGCTAAAGAAAACAAAACAAAATAGTCTTATATTGAAAACAGACTTGACATGAGCAACGTGAAACTTCTCTTCCCTTGAAACATGCTCGCTTTCATTGAAAATACATCTGGCCAGTGGCAGATTATTTGTACATTTACTTCCTCAGACATTCCTCAAACCCAGCAATTATAGCTACATTGCTGACTACATCTTTCTTACATGTTTGTATCAAAAAATGAATAGCAATAGTAATGAATGAAGTCACATATTTCAATTTTTTCACACAGACACACATTAGCCAGAGTATTTCTGCTTAATCTCATAACACATACACACAAAAAAACCTAACACCCCCCCCCCCAACTACAAATCCTTAGTTAGCTCCCTACTCACATTCCCCCCCGTATAGATGCCCATGATACTCAGGACATAGATGGCTTAGGAAGCGCGGCTAGGATTTTAAGGGCCATAATGGTCATTAGCCTAGTAACAACCTATGATTGGATTCACTGCCAAAGTAAAATGGATTCTCTGAGCATTTGCTGCACACTAGTTTTGCCCCATCTCATCTCTGCATGCTCTTCATGCTTAATCCTTCATTGGCTGAAAAAAGGAAGCAACAAGATGTGGATATGAGCAAAGCAGGAAACCTTTAATTTTTTAATTTTTAAAATGATAGTGCGCTGTTGCAGGTAATGTTTTCATATTTTTTTAAACTGTTAAAGTGACAATACGCTCAGCAAAGTAAGAAAACATTTTTTTTTTTTTTTAATTTAAGGATTGGTGCCAGGACCCCCCAGTCAGCATGGGGCCCTAGGCAGGTGCCTAGGTTGCTTAGTGGTAGAGCCGACCCTGGATACCAACAGTGATATTTGTTTTAAAAGACAAGTACCATTACATAAGTGCTGATGTATATATGTGTGTTTATTTAGTAAATATGCATAAAACCACCCCCTCCGATCTTCAAGTAAAGAACAAAAAAAAAAAAAGCACTTCACTGTAATAAGCTTCACTGTAATGTAGCGAACATTGTAAGTTCTCAGTTTATTATAGTTATATGGACACTCCTCCCTCCAGCTCTTCCATTGAAGAGTTGAAAAAAAATGAATGTTCCTTCTTCTGGCCATATGCTTGACACACCTCATTCCAGCCATTCAGGTCTGTTCTCTATAAATGTAGCAAACAGTTGCTACAGTTTTACCCTGCCTGCACAGAACACTACAGCACTCAGGTTTTGGTTAAAAAAAAGAATATATTTTTTATTTTCAACTGTAACAAACTGTAAGGTTTTTTTCTTTCAAATAAAGCCCAAAAGACATTTTTTTTTCAAAAAAACAGATTTTAACACATACCACATACCCACGGTCAGTACAAAAGATATCTTTTTTTTTTTGCCTAAATAATAAATATTTATTCATTTTTTTTTTTTGCTATTTCTGTTCTTATAACATTTTTTTTTTTTTAGATAGAGAATAACTGTTTATGCTATACATAAAAATATAAAATAAATTTTGCCCTAAAATCTCAGGACATTTGCCATTTTTAAAAATTTTTGTCAGGACACAACTGCCCAAAGAGGGGACTGTCCCTTGCAAAGTGGGACAGGTGGTAACTCTAACTGTAGTTGCTACAATTTAGATTACAAGTGGAGCACTACAGTACTCAGGTTTGACCAGAAATGCAGTTGCATTAAAGAAAGATTGGGATTGGCTGATCGCACCCTCAATACTATGTGGCCAGTGCAGTTGCCCTGCCCTATTTATGCTACTGGGGATGGGGCAGTGAAGGCTTTAATCAGTTTACAAAAGCCTTGAAACAAGAGGTGCAGGCCATCTCTAATGAAGCAAACTGGACTGTCGAGCATCTCATCTCATGGTGACAAATACTAGATCCCAAGATCCCATTGAATGACACCAACTATTTAACTAATTATTGAAGCTAATTATCTTTCCTTTGTATGGTGGCTATAAAAAGTGTACACACCCCTGTTAAAATGACAATTTTTTGTAATATAATAAAATGAGACCACAATAAATAATTTCAAAACTTTTCCCACTTTAATGCGACCTATAACCTTTGCAATTCAATTGAAAAACAAACAAACCTGTTAGGAGAAAAAATATAAAAAAGTACAATAAGCTGGTTGCACAAGTGTGCACACCCTTAAACTAATACTTTGTTGAAGCACCTTTGGAGTCTATCACTATGGCACATCTTGACTTGGCAATATTTGCCCATTCTTTCTTGCAAAAGCACTCCAAATCTGTCAGATTGTAAGGGCATCTCTTGTGCACAGCCCTCTTCAGGTCACCTCACAGATATTCTATTGGATTTGGTCTGGGCTCTGGATTGGCCATTCCAAAACTTTAATTTTCTTCTGGTGAAACCATTTTTTTTCTTGATTTGGATATATGTTTGGGGTCATTGTTGTGTTGAAAGGTGAAATTCTTCTTCATCTTGCTTTCTAGCAGATACCTGATGGTTTTGGGCCAAAAGTGACTGGTATTTGTAACTATTTATAATTCCCTCCACCTTGACTAAAGCCCCAGTTCCAAAGCATGATACTGCCACCATCATGCTTCACTGTGGGGATGGTGTTCTTTTGGTGATGCAAAGTGTTGTTTTTGCGCCAAATGTACCTTTTGCAATTGTGGCCAAGAAGTTCAACCTTGGTCTCATCAGACCATAGCACATTTTCCCACATGCTTTTGGGACACGATGTATTGTTTTGCAAATTTTAGCCAGCCCTTGATGTTTTTCTGTGTAAGAAAAGACTTCCGTCTTGCAACCCTACCCCATATGCCAGACATATGGAGAATACGGGAGATTGTTGTCACATATAGTACGCAACCAGTACTTGCCAGAAATTCCTGCAGCTCCTTCGGTGTTGCTGTAGGTCTCTTGGCAGCCTCCCTGACCAGTTTTTGTCTTGTCTTTTCATCAGTTTTGGAGGGATGTCCAGTTCTTTGCAACGTCACTGTTGTACCATATTTTCTTCACTTTTTGATGACTGTCTTCACTGTGTTTCGTGGTATATCCAGTGCTGTGGGAATTTTTTGTACCCTTTTCCTGACTGATACCTTTCAACAATGAGATCCCTTTGATGCTTTGTAAGTTTTGTGCGAACCATGGCTTTTGCTGTAGACGTCGACTCAGTAAATGTCAGGAAAAATCCTACTAGGACAGCTGAACTTATTTTGGGGTTAATCAGAGTCTCTTTAATTGATGGCAAGTGTGTACCCAAGAAGACTGAATGCTGTAATTAAAACAAAAGGTGCTTCAACAAAGTATTAGTTTAAGGCTGTGCACACTTATGCAACCAGCTTATCGTACATTTTTTTATTTTTTATATTTTCCCCTAACAGATTTGTTTTTCAATTGAATTGTACAGGTTATAGGTCACTTTAAAGGTGGAAAATATTTTGAAAAGATTTATTGTGATCTCATTTTTTTATATCACAAAACTTGGCATTTTAACAGGGGTGTGTACACTTTTTATATCCACTGTATGTAGGTATTCAAAATGAAGGAAGGATTCCAGCCAGGACTAGTGTCTCCCTTGCATTTAAAACTTGCCTGGAAAGTTCTGACATATTTCTCCACATATCCCTTAGGGGTTCTGCGTCTCAAGTCATTCATTCTCCCATACACTGCTACAATATCATAGATGTCTTTGTCAAGAGTTAGCATCCTTAGGACCCTTGTAGTATCAGAGATTCTTTTGACAATGTGAGTTACTGCCATCTGTGCCAGGGAGAATAAGGCAGTGCATGTGTAACTTGCCAGCATAGTTAGCTGGAGTTTTGTAAATCATTTGCTATCACTGGACTGTCACACTGACTTGTACAGATGCTTATGTTAAAAATGTGTCAGCCGTGTTATTATAACTGATTAAACATTTATGTTTAAACAAATAATTCTATAGTTTTCAAAAACTGCAACAGATCTTAGAAAAGTTCTGAAACTATTCTCTACCAGAGTCATGTGATCAAATGTGATGTCATTCTATAACCAGCACTGAGGGGATGAAACTCATAGATCAGCTTGTTTTGTTTTGTTTTCTTTGGAACCTGATGTAAAAATCTGTGACAGTTATCACAGTCAGTTCAGTTTAATTCAGTTAGATCAGTGAAAGTGGAAAGAACATCACCTTGCCTTGTGGAAGTAAGATACTCTACATCTAATCTTGCCTTGATGTATTAAGTTAGATAGGGAACAGTTCTTTAGACAGTCAGGAATTACAGTGAGATTAGCTAAGTATTGTTTTTCAGCATCTGCTTGAATCTGTCCAGCTGTGTTATTTTTTTATTTCTCCTGTGGCTGAAACTCTGATGTTTATTGCATTTAAATGTTTAATGTTCTCATGTGTTTTATTTTATTAATTATTAAGTATTTGTGTACCTTTCATTGTGGCTAGTCTTTTAGAGATTACTTTTAACATCTTGAGAGTACTTGTGGCTTATTCTAGTGATACCTTGGCCACTCTGTAAAGCCTTGCTGTGTGGTTTACACGCTACCATTTATGTTGATTTTTACTCAGTATAATTGGATACCCTTGTAAGACCCTGATGGTGACTGCCTGGTAGCATTATTGTTCCTTTAATGTCTGAGCATAAGGGGGCACAGTTACTAAATCTGTGCCAGCCTTTCCCAGGAGTGTGAGTGTGTAAATCAAATACCCGGGTGTGGGTGTGTCTGTCACTTGGAACTGCTCTTAGGGAAATTGTGCTTGATGCAGAGAGCTGCATTTGAAAATACTTTGTAAATCCATTCCTGTTTTTAGTGATGGTCTCTTACCAGTGTAGGTGGTGAGGATTGAGGCTCCTTGAATACTGGCCCTGGGATAAAGAGACACTGTCACAATCCTGCTTCCTGAAAGACAATTGACTGTAACCCTCTCCTTGCCCAGATATGTCAGTGATGAGTCAGTGTGCCTGACAAATAGTCACCTGTCAGTAATATATTTTTATTGCTGCTATGGTTCTACTTCATTAGGTGGTTTGGACTTTAAAGTATTCATTTACTCATTAGATTCTTTCTGGTAGCAATTTAGAAGGATATACTCTTAGATTTATGCAATCATGAAACATTTTATTGGTGTCCTTCCATATCACTATTGTAGTATACTTTATAACAGGGATCCCCTGCCAAGGGCAGCCCGACAGCCGGCCAGTATACCAAAGCCTTTTGGTTGTAAAGGGTACACTGTATGTCACAAGCATGCTCCCCATGCATGGTGTAGGGCATAATGGTGATGTCTGGATGTGCTATCCCCAGAACTTCTTAACTTCTTTGCCACCAGTATGAAAGCCATTTTCGATCAACAATCTGAATGTCCGTTCAACTGCTAGTCCTACTGCTTTCAGATGAGTGCCCCATTGGGGGTTTTGATTTTATTTGTATTACATTTGTCTTGTAATTTGGTGGGTTTCATGTCATCTAGAAAGGAGAAATGCCAGTGTGGGAGACATATTCCCCATAAAGACCATCACAAGGGGTGTTTGTTCTGTTTAGGGATGTCACACAAACATACGTTTTGTGGGATTTGTCAGTCCTTTGTCCCTAAGATGTTGAAAAGTGTGTTTTCTTCCCTAGTGATTTATCTTGAGAACCACAACTTAAATTGTTGGGTAAAGATACCAATGAATGGTCTTCCTGGCCTGAGGGCCAGCCATCTACTAACATAAAAGCCAAGAAAGTTAGGTCTAATTCTTTGGCTTTACTGCTTGTACAGGACATCTTTCATGAGTCTGAAGAAAACCCAGATGAATGTCGTTTTCTTTCTTAGGAGATCCTCCATCAGGAATGCTTCAGAGGTCGACATGGACTTGACGCCACGCATATCCATGAAGATTTTGCAGATGTCTGCCTTGGATGTACAGAGAAAACTGTGGCTGATTTATTACTGAAGGACATAGAGGTGTTCCTCAAATGTTATTTAGGGAAGAGGTCCCAAGTACTATTGAGTGCTGTCAGGGATTAGAGCCTCTAAAACTTTTTAAGGCTGGCGTCCTACTCAGAAAGAAGCAGAAAACTAAACATATTACCTGCTCCCAGAAATCCTCAGAGTGAATGGCAGAACTTCACTCAAGGCTTGTTTAATGCCCTTATGGCTCGCAAGCTTCCACAGGGTGTTACTGTTCATGCTCCCCTTCTAGTCTTTGACTCCTCTTATGAGGCCTAGGGAGCAGGATACTTCTCAGGAGGAGGCTGCTGATTCTGACGAAGAGTGCCTAACTTATTCCTCCCAGATTCCTTCACCACTTGACTGTGGTTCTGAGGAAGAAGAGTCTTATCAGTCCTGATTCTCCTTTTGAGCAGATTCCATGTATTGATACTTTTTCCAGAATTATGGCGTTTTTCAAATGGGACTGTGCTAGAGTGTTTGATGTGCAGAAGAGGTACTATGAACTTTTGCAAATGGAGTCTCCTAGGCCCTCTGCTGTTCCTCCACTTCTTGCTGCTTTTCTGGATGCTTTTTCTACTGCTTCTCAGGCTCCTAATTCTCAACCCTCTGCTCCAAAAAAAACCTGATAGGTTTTATAAAGTGCCTGAGGACTGTAAGTTTCTGTGTGCGCCTCTATGCTGAGCCCTCAGTGGTGTCTGTGGCTTCAGATAAGCCTTCCAAATTATTGCCTTCCACTAAATTGCTGCCTCATTGTGAATGGGGCTCATAATTGTAGAACAGAAGGGGTAATATATGCCATTAGCTGTTCATGTAATATGTTCTATGTTGAACTACTAAAAGAATGTTCAAAGTTAGATTGTTAGAACACTTGAGGGACATTAGGATAGGTAGGATAGAAAGTCCTTTGGCCCAACATTTTAGTAATTGCCATGATGGAAATCCTGAAAGACTTGAATCTACTATTTTAGAACAGATTTGTTTAAATAATAATGATAGGTAAACACGTAGATATAACCTTTTAAAAAAGGAAACAATATTTATTTTAAAATATGGTACGTTGGTACCAAAAGGATTAAATACTGAATGTTTTTGGAAAAATATTTTATGAAATGGGACACTGATGCTTTAAAAAAAAAAAGTTTTAATGTAATTGTTGTTTTAATTTATTGTTTAATTGTTTAATTGTTCATTGATTGAAGCTGCTGGTATTATTTAAAGTGTGGTTCATTTTGTGTATTTTACTCCTTGAAGGCTGTTTGTAGCCGAGGCGCTAGAGAAATAAAATACTTTTTTGGTTTTGGTGGTATCGTTTGTGTTGAAACACATACAGTTTGGTGTTGTAGAGCTGTTTTGTTTTGTTTTGATGGCCAGTGATCCAGCAGCTAATATTCCACGGATCTTTAGAGAGGAGAATTTGGGTTCATCTCGGCGAACTATTGATGGCTTTTTGAGTTCCAATATGGATCGTGATAGAGACCGAGGTGAGAGACTAATGGGCAGTGATGAAGGATCCTCGATGCCTATGTGGGAGAGAATTCTAGCTGAGACAAGAAATAAACATGTCATTAATCCTTTTGCCAACATTAGTAAACGTTCTTTGGACTTTCCACCTGAGGTAAAAATTTAGTTAACAAGCTAAATTATTTGATGAACAAAGAGATGGCTACTTATTACAATCAGACAAGTTTACAGAGATATCTGGACTTGGATATAGTCCCTCGGGGATTGAGGACGGTTAAATATCCATCTTTGCCTTTTGACTTGACTAGTTCTGAAGAGAAAGCATTTAAAAAGCTCTAATAGAACGGGATGTTATAAAACTAACTATGATTAAGAAAGATATTACTGATGTGTGCAACCAGTTAATGACATCGTTAGAGAGAATTTTAGAAAAGATTTGTTTAAATAATAATGATAGGGAAACACATAGATATAACCTTTTAAAAAAGGAAACCATATTTATTTTAAAATATGGTACGTTGGTACCAAAAGGATTAAATACTGAATGTTGTTGGAAAAGTGTTTTATGAAATGGGACACTGATGCTTTAAAAAAAAGTTTTAATGTAATTGTTTTAATTTATTGTTTAATTGTTCATTGATTGAAGCTAATGGTATTATTTAACGTTTGGTTCATTTTGTGTATTTTACTCCTTGAAGGCTGTTTGTAGCCGAGGCGCTAGAGAAATAAAATACTTTTTTGGCTTTGGTGGTATCGTTTGTGTTGAAACACATACAGTTTGGTGTTGTAGAGCAGGTTTTATAAAGTGCCTGAGGACTGTAAGTTTCTGTGTGCGCCTCTCTGCTGAGCCCTCAGTGGTGTCTGGGGCTTCAGCTAAGCCTTCCAGATTGTTGCTTTCCACTAAATTGCTGCCATCTGATAAGGATAGCAAAACCAGGGAGAGACTGGGTAAGGTGTTTACTTCTGCTACCTTAGCCTTATACACATGACTAGGTATGTTTTGGCTGTTCTGTCTCAAGCCTGTCAAGCCATTTCTCATCTTTCTGATTCTGAGTGGAAGGCCTCTGCCCTTGCCTTGCATGGGACGTCCTCACAAGTAGCTTGCCATTCCATTAACTGCAGCTATGGTGCAGCTGATGCTTCATCTAGGGCTGCTGCTTTTGGATCTGTTTTGAGGAGGTATTCCTTGCTCAGAGTTCTGCCTTTGCCTGATGATATCAGAATTTCTTCTTTGGACAGTAAACATTTGTTTGGTATTGCTGCTGTGGAGTTTAAGTCCCTGCAAGAAAAAGGCAAAGCCTTACAGGAATTGAAACATATTTTTATTTCCCCTGTGCCTAAATTTCAGATGAATTATCCTAATAAACCTGCAGTCCCTCGTACCCTTGTAGACATTCTTGTCCTCCCCCAAAGGTAAAAAGGGTGGTAGGACTGCCCCTGCTAAGGCTACCCAAACTCCTTCCACTCAGAGATACTGTCTGACTATCCTGTTCTTGGTCACAGTCCTCTTTCTCTGCATCTTTTCTTGCCCCTTCCTACTTGGGTAAAGGTCACCCAAAACTCCTGGGTTATTTCATGGTTTGGAAATTTATTTTCCTCCTTTTTTGGGCATTCCTGAGCCTCCTCAGGAACAACTGCCCTTTTTTCCATTGTTCAAGGAACAATTCAAAAAGTTCCAACTCCTCAAAGGGGGAAGGAATTTTAGTCCAAAATGTTATTTGTTCCCAGGAAAGTCGGCACTTGGAGACTCGTATTGGATCTTTTTCAACTAAACACCTTTTTGAAGGTCCCTCTCAGATTCTATCCCTTCAAATCGGGCTTTTCTAGATTCCCTGGATCTCAAGGATGCTTATCTACACATTTCTATTCACCCCCTTCTCAGGAAGTTTTTACATTTCTCTGTTGCTTCCTGGCATTGTCAGTTCTGTGCTTTGCCCTTTGGCCTCTCTAATGCCCCAAGGGTGTTCACCAAATGCCTCTCTGTTGTGATTGCTTTCTGCGGGCTACGGGTGATACAAGTCTTTCCCTGTCTGGACAACTGCTTATTTAGGCATCTGCACTTGACAATTTCTGTCTTGCAAAGCCTGGAACTTACTGTAAATTTGCAGAAGTCATTCCTGACTCCTTCGCAGGATCATGCTTTTCTGGGTTGCAGGATCCAGACTGTTTCGATGCTGGCATCCCTGCCTCCTCCCAAGGCCTTTACTCTCATTTTTTTCTTTCACTCCCTTCTTCCTCTGGCTTCAATCACAGCCAGAGAGTTTCTGAGGGCTGTAGGTTACATGGCTTCCACCATTCCTATGCTCCCTCTAGCCAAGCTCCACATGAGAAAGCTTCAGTAGTTTCTAAAGTCAGTTTCACTTCAACATTCTCATCCATTAGAATTTCTAATCCCTCTACTTCCATGTCTCAAGCTGGAACTTCAGTTGTGGATTCGTCAGTTGTTCCTCAACCCAGGAATTCCTTTTCAACATCCAATCCCCTCTCAGAAACTCTTCACAGATGCCTCGGACATGGGATGGGGGCCTCCTTTGGGTCTCTGAAGGTACAGGGCCTTTGGTCTCTTCAACAAAAGAAATATCATATCAGTGTCAGAGAGGAGAGCTCTTCTGCTGGCTCTTCAGGCTTTTCATTATCTTTTTCCTCCAGGGCCCCTCAAGTTTCTCACAGACAATACTACAGTGATGTGATATTTTAGCAATCAAGGGGTACAAAGACTTATCTCCTTTGCAGACTAGCTTTTCAGGTTTGGGAGCTGGCTATCCAGTATCAGGTGACTCTTCAGGCATTTTACTTTCCCTTGGAACTTTCTGTGGAAGTTTGAAAGCTAGGATGAAGATCTGGAAAGTCTTGTTTAACAGTATTTTAAGAGGTACCAGTGTCCTGGAAGAAAGTGGTGGTAGCTGTACTACCTAAATAGGGTAAAGATCCATCAGATTCAGTTTTATACAGGCCCATTTCAGTACTAAATCATGGTTATAAAGTGTTTTTGTCTATAATAGGTAAAAGAATGGCAAAGGTGATGCCAAAATTGGTAGATAAGGATCAATGTGGTTTTGTGGAGGGGAGGCAAACATTTGACAACATAAACAGAACAGTGATCCAGAGGGGAGCAGAATATAAGAAAATACCACTGTTGCTGGTGGCTCTTGATGCAGAGAAAGCATTTGACAGAGTAAGCTGGGATTTTATGAGTAGAGTAGTGGAAGCATTTGCATTACCTATAAAATTATAAGGTTGGTTAGGAGGATGTATGAAGGATCAATGGAGAAAATTAAAGTGGGACAGGTCCTCGCTGACAATCTCTGCTTGAGCAGAGGAACCAAGCAGGGGTGTCCTCTCTCCCCTTTATTTGCATTATATTTAGAACCCTTGGCAAATAAAAAGAGACTCAGAAATTCAAGGATATAATTAGTATGGTAGTCAAGAAATGCTGGCTCTATTTGCAAATGACATTTTATATCTGACAAATCCAGAAAGCGACATTACAGTCTTGTGGAACAAAGCCAACATAAAGATGATCCCCAAAAATTCTGGTCCTGCATTAACCAACTATTACACCCAGGCTGTCAAAGAAATCCATCCCGTGACTCAGACAAACCCCAACTGAACTTGCCACCCTCTTCAATTCTAACTTCACTGACACCATAGCTAACCTAACCACCATCTTTCCTACAGTTAGCACCACTACCACCACCACCACCAAGACAGCTGATGACCAGATCATGCCAGGAAGTAATCCTAGCCTTGATTCCAACCTAAAATTCTCCCCCATACCCACCGCCACAATAAAAAAAACTTTTACTTAAGTTAAAACCCTGTAGTCTAGCCCCATGACAATCTACCCCAACACTTCCTGCAGCGAGCTGCAAACTGTATAGCTTATCCCATGAGCATACTCATTAACAGATTGACTAAAGAATCCCTAGTCCCAGACATCTGGAAGAAAGCATACATTCTCCCCTTACACAAAGGCGGCACCAACACAGACAGCACAAACTATTGGCCTATAGCAATTCTCTCACCCTTCTCTAAAATACTGAAAAAATGCATCCATGCCCATCTCCTCAACCACCTGCTCGAAAAACAGATTCTGTCATCCTCTCAGCATTGTTTCAGACCAGGACACAGCACCAATGCTGCCCTCCTGTCCTTTCTAGATACAGTCTAACCGGGCATGGAATGCTGGCAAAATAATTGCTTCTCCTTTGCTAGACCTCTCCAAAGCTTTTGATACCATTTGCCACACCATCCTCCTCATCAGACTGTCCATCCTCCACATTTCCTCACCTACCCTACAATGGTTCAATAGCCATCTATGCAATAGGTGAAGAAATGTATTTTTCTTTTCTGAAGAAATGCCAAGCAGAGGTCTTTATTTCACCACTGAAGAAAATGTCCAAAAGTGACCAGACAAACTCCGTACTACTGTATCTGTTATACTTTATCTCAGAACAAATTTTTGCTAAACAGTTAATTCTTTCAGAGCTATTTCAATTCTATTATAACACAGATAGACAGATGAATAGACTAAGGCACACTTAGTCTAAGACGTCGCTACTGAATGAAACGTACTGTCCAGTTTATTTACTCTTTTTTTTCAACCAGTGTTATTTTTAATGTCCTTGTGACTTGTTCTTGTGGTTTCTGTCTGTGTCATGAAAAAGTCCATGGTTATTTCATGCCCTTTTTGGTCCTCACTGTATCTGAAGACTTCACAAAAGTCTCTCCACGTCATCTTTGTGTCACTTGACCTGTCTGCATTTTATTTATTTCTGCATCTGAAAGCCAAGAAAGTCAACTTCCTTTTTTCCTATAACAGGATGCATTTACAGTAAAGCCCACTGCTATGTGTTATTAATATCTAAGCTGAACATAACTGTTCTTGCAAAGCAAGCCATATTATTTTGAAAACTGCTGCTTGGCCTTGCACATTTCCTTTCATTGTACACACAGTATACTGGGGAAAAACATTTTAATTTACACAATATCTATCAATAGGAACCACAAATGAAATGATAAAAAAATCCAGGAAAGGCACACCAAAGGTCAGAGGAGAACCGAAAAACCACAGACAAACATTTATTCCACTAAGTGCTTTCGTCTGGAAATACGTCAGACTTCATCGTGGAATAAACATTTTTCTGTGGTTTTTCGGTTCTCCTCTAGCCTTTGGCGTGTGTTTCTTGGATTGTTTCTCTCTCCAATAGGCAGCAATCTACTAAATGGCAGCAATTTTACTCTCCTTTCCTCACTACTTCCACAGGGGTACCCAAAGGCTCCATACTTGGTCCTCTCTTATTTAGCATCTTTATTAACAAGTTTCACTCCACTCTCCCACAATGCTTAGTAATCCAGTATGAAGGCAACTGGACAGTAATATGCACTGCAAATTCCAGTTCCAGCAAATCACTCGGATATCCCACAACTCTACTGAATTTTGGATGCATAACAATCATCTTGCTCTAAATCCAAAAAAGGAAACTAGTACTTTTTATCCCTAAGAAAACCACTACCCTAGATTTAAAAAAAAAAAAAAAACTCTTCATCATATAAACCCAAGACAATAGAAGATGTCCCACACACTAAACTACTAGGCATTATTGTAGATGAAAACCTTATCTTTGACTTACACATAAACAATAACATAATAAAAGCTCACCAAAAGCTCGGTTTGCTCTACAGGCACCAACACTTTCTTAGCCCGTCTACTAGACAAACCCTTGCAACCACCTTTTTATTACCTTCTCTCCCTTGTGTTGCCCCTCTCCTCACTAATATCCAAAATTCTGCAAAATCCAAACTTGAAATGTGTTGCTACAAAATAGCCAAATTTGCTACCGAGGCCAAATTCTCATCCCACCACTGTAATTCACTGAAACTGGCTGGAACTCCCTCACCATCTCTCATTCACCCAATTAACTACAGCGCACAAAATAATCTACAGACTCACAGACTGTCCTGCTCTTTCGACACTACTCACCCAATACCAATCCAGCAGGCAACTAAGATGTGAAAATCATCTAAAAGTAGAAAAGCCCACCTTACCTGCTGATCAGCTCCTCTATTCCTTCACCATCACCAAACTGTGAAACTCAATTCCTTCTGTAACAAACACAGGCAGCACCACCACCTTCAAACAAATACTGAAAAATCATCTCAACTCTTCCTGGCTATGTACCTGGTCTATAACCTAACCTCTTCCTTCTCGTTTTATAATAACTAAACTCCTATACTGACTGATGATATTTTCTCCATAATTATTATTTGTCTGTGTAAGCCGCGGTGGTACAGCGGTAACGTTGTTGCCTCACAGCAAGAGGTTCTCCTGTTCGATTCTCGGTTGGAGTGCCTTCTGTGTGGAATCTGTATGTCCTCCCCGCAGTCGAGTGGCCTCTAAAAGACATGAGTGACTGGGCGTGCCTTCGCTGAAGGTTTGGCGTCGGGCTGGCAACTCTGCACCATAAAAATCTACTGCCAATCATTAGCTGACCGGAGTTCCGCTGTGGTGACCCCTAACCGGGAAAAAGCAGAAAAGACAAACAACAACATCACTTGTTGATAGTGCTGATTAATATGTCTCTGTTTATACCTCTCTGAATTTATCTGGCAAGCAACACAATTTCTGCTTTTATGTATATAGTCTGTATATATTACTGTAATCACTATCTGCAACACTGTATCTACTTTTGTAACAATTAATGTTTAATATTTTCTGTATCTATGTTCTTGTTGGAGCTTTTCTTCCTGGGCCTCCACTGAAAATGGGCTCTTTTTAAGCTCAGTAGACTTTTCGGTAAACAAATGCAATAAATAAATAACTTGGAAGCTCTGTTATATGGATTTTGATAGTAAGATACAAGCAATTAAAATGTTTTTAGTCCCTTTAGTGTTATACACTGGTCAGGCATATTTTATCAACTAGAGGAGAAGTTGTGGATAGCAATTAATAAAGAACTGAAGGATTTTATCTAGGAGGGGAAGACAGCAAGAGTCAAGTGGGATAAGCTTATTCTTCCAGTAGAGCAGGGCAGATTGGGATTACCCGAGTTGAAGGGGCATTTCAGAGCAACACCATTATGGTTCATATACATAGCACAAGCAGAAAACTATAATTCAAAGAGGAAAGAGATGATGAGACAAGGAGAGACTGTGATTTTGGATGCAGATTTTTAAGGAGAACAACAATCACCATACAGAATATTATATTCATAAAGTAGCAGAAGGTCTTCTAAGAACTAAGACAGCACAAGAATGGAGAAAGGAGATTTTTGCCAATAGGGATGACTAATTAGGAAGACAGACAATAGGCAAGAGGGGGCAGGAATGTATTGGAGAAAACTGACAAAGGAACCAAGGAACTGGGAGCAAATAACTAGAGAAGGAAAGGTAATAGAATGGGAAGATGCCAAGAACTTATTTGGACTGCAGGCTAAAGATTGCCTTCCATATCAAGGACTGACATCAGAATATAGACAGAGAAAGAAATAGAGGGGTCCTAAATGAAATACCAGCATGGGTAGAGTTTTTTTAGTAGAATCTAGAACAGCAGACGCTGCCATTAAGAAAGGAATAATTTGTAGAGCATATAAAATGTTGCATGATAGCTGTAAGAATCAGATGAAGTTAGGGAGGACTGGTAAGAGAAATTACATAAGCAATTCACAAAGAAACAATGGGGGGATATATGTACATCTTCCAAATATGCAACAAAATCTAGAAGATTTTGGATCTTTGCCTGGAAGTGTTTAATTGGGTATTTTTATACCCCAAGCAGACTTCAAAGAAATTTTCTTCATGTAGACAGCAAATATTTGAGGAATGGTGGGGCAAAAACAGGTAACTGGAAACATGTTTTCTGGGAGTGTAATGAGTTGGTAGACTTTAAATATTCCCTGCAAGACTGTTCTGTTTGAGATGCTGGGTGAGCAAGTTGGAGTGACTAGGGAAATGACATTTTTGAGTTAAGATACAAATTTGGAATTGCTTAGATATAGTAAGGCCTTGCTGAGTCTAATTACAGTGGCTGCCAAAAAAGCAGTTACTAGAACATGGAAATCAAAGTCTAAACCAACTTTACTAGAAGTAGTCAAGATAGTAACAGAGTTAAAACAACTGAAACAGAGATCTTTATAAAATGGTATAAGCAAATTGCATAGGAAAAAATGGGAACCGTGGATCAATAAATGCAGAGGAAGAACGAAGTTTAAAAAAGGCAGGATTTGAATGAGCTATGCAGTGGTTGCCTAACAATGACTAGATATGTTAAAAGTGATGTATAATTTTTGCAGCTATAGTTGTCGCATGGTTTGGAATGTATACTGTTAGCAACTGAGATTGTGTCACTATGGTTTATTTTCATTTATATAAAAGTAACATGGCCTATGTCATACATGATAATTTAATAAAGATGTTTCTTGTTAAAAAAACAAACAAAAGGGTTGTTTATATACTAGCCTATAGAATGACACTTCTGATGAAAAATCTAGGATTGTGTTTTTTCTGTTGTTGTCTCTTTTTAAGGATAACAAAACTTAATATGCCAGAACAATTTATTATGGCAAGTTTCAGTCTTAAAAGGGAAGATTTTTCAGATGTTTATTCAAATACTATTAGATATAGCATCTAAGGAAAAATAGGACCGATTCTAAATGACAAGTCTGCTTTATATTAAACATCTCATACAAATAGTGCCTACTGAATCATTAAATGTTATTTCTTTAAATGCAATAGGTTTTTAGTGGTTAACATACTCCAAAATGGTTTTTTTTTTTTTTTTTTTTTTTTTTTTTTAGTGGTTTGGAAGGGTTTGAGGGATTGATGTATAAAGTAGAGGTGGTTTGGATTAACTCACAAATGTTTTTCTGTGAGCTGTAGCTGATTAACTGTTCATTTGCAAGCCCGTGTCATAAGGACCAGTGTGAAGCAGCTTAATTAGACTCATGAGCACTTTTGTGATGCTGCAGGAGTTCTAAAAATTCTAAGAACTGTCCAGATTACTTCTTCCTGTCTAACACTAGTAATGTCTTTCGGCTTTTCCCAGTTAGGGGTTGCCACAGCGGATCACCGGTCCGCTTATGATTGGCAGTGGATTTTTACGGTGTCGCCTTGCCAGCCCAGCACCCAGTCTTCAAGGAAGGCACACCCACTCACACGCGCACCTACCTGCATGCCTTTAAAGTCCACTCGACCACTGGGAGGACATGCAGACTCTACACAGAAGGAACTTCAGCCGAGAATCAAACCGGAGAGTCTCTTGTTGTGAGGTAACAACCTAACTGCTGCACCACTGCAGCCTTTCTTCCTGTCTAAAAGTCAATAATCATAATATGTTGAATCATATGCTAAGATGTCAGTGAATACAAGTTGGATTATAAGCAAAAGACTGAATTGCATTCTAAACTCCTGTCAGTTATTACACAGTTCTGAATGCTTGCTACTGATAGTATACCTGATATGCAATAGCAGCCTGAATGCTTGCTACTGATGGTATATTTGACATGCAGTAGCACCCAGAAAGTTATACTGTGCTATAAACAAAATATAAATAATATAGTTTCTTAAGTATATAAGAGGTATTATTGGAATGTTATCAAATAGAGTAAAAGTCACACTTTTACAAGGTAAACCTGGATCACACAAAACTATCATTCTCCTAATGCAAGTTTATATTCTATGTCTCATTTAAAAAATGGCAGCCTGCTTTATATTAAACATCTCCTACAAATAGTGTTTACTGAATCATTAAATGTTATTTCTTTTTAATATACAAAATCTTTTTAATACCTGGAATAATATGTTTTTTACTATGGAGGAGAGACTTACAATTATTAAAATGATAATATTCCCCAAGATTTTATACTTAATACAATCAATAATACTTCCACCTACAAAAATAATTATCAAGAAACTGAATACACTAATGTTAAATTTCCTATGGGCACCTAATAGACCTAGGATTGCATTAAAGAAACATACTAATAGCTGGTCTCAGGGGGTATTTCTTTTCCAGACTTTAATTTATATACTATCTCTTCTATTGTAAAAGTTATTACTTTATTAACAGATCAGTCATATGTCACAAAATGGAAAGATTATTGGGAGCTAATTAGTATGCACTTCATGAAAATCTCCTTAACACATAAAAATATGATTGTAAATAACTCCATGTTATGGTTACTAAAGGAATTTTGTACTTCACCTATTACACCTAAGCATATGGTTTGTTACCCATTAAATATTATTATTAGCTATCGTAATTTTATATTCATGCACCCTAAGTATAGGGAATGGAATTTTATTATATTCCCTATAATGTATACTCAGGGTATGCTTTTGTCATCTACTTCTGAAGGAACTCATTTAGCTATAGATAATGATCTAAAGTACTGGTATCAGTTGATATCTGATAATAAAGTTAAAAATCTAGATTTCTTAAAACAAGAATTCGATCTAAGAGAAACTTGCTGGTTAGAGGTTCAGACCTTTAGACAACATCTCATTAATAAAATAGATCTAATGTCTATAACAGTTAAATAATCTATTCCAACACTGATTGATTACTTGATATTAAATTTACAACACAGTTTCTGATAAAGGTAAACTTTCATACATACATAAAATTATTAGACAAGAAACTTTTTACATTGTAGATTCATACTGGAATTATTTCACTTCTATTAATGGGGACCCACCAAATCAACAAGATAAACAATATATATTGGAAGCTGCTTATAGAACTACGTCTTCCAATGTCTGGAGACTTTATACATGGAAATTTTTACATAGATCTTTTTATACACCTTTGATGATGAATAAAATAAATAATAAAGATAATTTATGTAAGAGATGTAATGTAGAAATTAGTGCTGACTGGGCTCATATGTTTTATGACTGTATAAAATTGAAAGAATACTGGAAGTCAATTAATGAATTTTTGCAGGCTCTTTTTACAGATAATTTCATTATTTCTAAATCTCTTATATTATTCAACACACCTGTACCTCAAAGTGTTAAAAAGGTTAAGCTTCCCTTGTTATGGTCTATTCTAGCAGTGGCTAGGAAAATAATAACTAGAAATTGGATTTCAGATACACCTCCTTCGTTCAATGAATTTAAAAATGTTATGAATATAGTGTGCCATATGGAAATAAACACAATTAGTACAAGAACAAATAGAAAAACATCTTATTATATTGTATGGGATAATTTACAAAATTTGTTAAAAAAATTTTAATTTCAATAACATGGTATTTTAGTTTAATTAATTGATCTGATTGTAGTAGATGTCTTTGTAAATACTTTAGTTGTTTTGTTGAATATTATAATAATACCTATTTTTAATTACTTGTATAAAATTGTTATGATATTTCTCTTATATGTTAAAACAATAAACCTGTTTTGAAAAAAAAATGTTATTTCTTTAAATACAATAGCTTTTTAGTGATTAACATGCTTTGAAATGTTTTTTATTTTTTTAGTGGTTTGGAAGAATTTGTGGGATTGATGTATAAAGAACAGGTGGCTTGGATTCACTCATGAATGTTTTTATGTGAACTGTAGCTGATACTGTTAATTTACAAGCCCTTGTCATGAGGACCAGCTTGAAGCAGATTAATTAGAATCATGAGCACTTTTGTGATGCTGTGGAAGTTCTAAAATTCTAAGAACTGTCCAGGTTACTTCTTCCTGCCTAAAAGTAAATAATCCCAGTATTTTGAATTGTATGCTAAGATGTCAATGAATGTAAGTTAGATAATAAGCAAGAGACAGTGAATTGAATTCTAACTGACTGTCAGTCATTAAATGGTTCTGAATGCTTGCAGTATACCAAAAAGATAGTTTATATATTAGCCTATAGAGAATGACACTTCTAATAAAAAAATATGATTGTGTTTCTCTGTTATTGTCTCTTTATAATGATGACAAAACTTAATATCTCAGAACAATTTATTATGGAAAGTTTGAATCTTAAAAGGGAGGATTTTTCAGATGTTTATTCAGATACTATTAAACATTACATTTAAGGAAAAATAGGACTGATTCTAGCAGTAGTACTAGATTTAAAGGGTATCAAATATATAAGGGTAATTATAAATGTTTTATTGTATGACACTACACTAGGATTAAAATATAAAACCTAGGAATATAGTAGTAGTACAAGACAGAGTATACAAACAGAAATAGAAAGAGATCAGAATAAGTAAATATCTATATAGTTAAAGAATGTAAATATCTTTACAAGGGTGGGAGGTTGAGATAGTGGTTAAGGTATATGGGGTAATTGGCTGAGCTTGGAATGGTCCACAACGACAGCTTCATACTAATTTATAAACTTATGATCCTATATACAACTTTACACATAGTAAATAAAATAGAAAAAATATAAAATCATCTGACCTGCAAATTAATAAATATGAAAATAACAACTGACTTGCTACCATAGCAGACCAGGGAGATAATGTGAGGTACAGGGAACAATGATTGTAGTGATATTTAGTTTGGTCAACTTATAATAAAGATTCTGAACACCTGTTTAACTTTTCTTATTCATAATAACTCACTGACGGGCTTTTGTAAGATGCATACTAAAACATGAGACACATTAATATGACTCAGAGGCATGAGCTAAGCTTTGTTAGTCTAATGGAGAGTTTGAGATGTAGTTTGTCTTTTTCAATAAAATAGAAATACGTTATTCCATGGTAGAATGTTTTAGGGTTATATCATTAGGTAATTTTTATTTGTTTCAAAAGTTTTGTCCATAGCTGATGATTTCATATTGTTATATATAAGGTATATAATAAGTTATGTACATAACTGCAATTTCATCATACTTGTGTTTTTTTTTTCCTGTCTTGTATAAATCTCTGATTTTTAAGTGCATATCTTTTAATATTAATGGATTGAATAATCCAGTAAAAAGAGGGAGCCTGTTCGAACACTTGCAATTACATAAAGCTCAAATAGTATTTCTACAGGAAACACATTTACTTAAAAAGATGTAAGCAAGTTCTGTCTTTCAGGCTAAAAGAAGAGGTACCCTCATTTAATGGAAGAACTCGCCAGTAATGCCTAAAGTAAATGATCCCTATGCTGATAAAAATGGTAGGTTAAGCATTGTTATAACTGAGTGGAACAGAAGACTATATACATTGGTGAACTCTTATTGGATTCCAGAAGTTGGAGCTAAAGATGCAAAAAATTACTTGGATACTGTAACCTGTTACGTGGTGTGAAGTCATAATGGCTGTTGACTTTAATTGTATTTTATCATACAAAGATTCCACTGCAGATAGAAAGCTGAGAATCACATCTTCAGCCAAACACTTAAATTTTGTAATGAATTTAAAGGATATATATGAGCTAAGGGAAACAAACTCACTTCATTTTACCCATTATTCATCTAGATATGGAGCACAGATATTGATACATTTTTTGTATCAAACAATCTGTTATCACATATCAGAGATGTTTCAATAGACCATAATGCTGTAGTCTTTAATATTATTTTAAAAATTGGCAGTCTAATACATCACAGGAGATTGCCAGCGTACCTTACTAAAGTGAAAGGATTCAAGGATTGGTGGGTTAAAGATCAAAAATTTCCTAGAAGTAAACATGAATGGTGAAGTAACTGACATTGTCCTGTGGTTCACTAAAGGTTTACTTAAATGGAAGAGTTAAAAGCTGGTATATTAGTAAAACGAGAATGAGACAAAGAATTGACTACACTACAGGCCAAAATAGACACACTAAAGTTAAATCTAAAACCAAATGACATTATCAGTCAGTCTGAAAATAAAAACTTGTATACAAAATATGTTAAAATTCTAAATAATAAAGTTTCAATAAACCTGGAAAAACTTAAACTTCAGGCATATTCAGTAAACCCTTTAACATTGCATAAAGTTACTCTTGGATCAAAGAAAATGAATAAACCAAATTATATCAAAGAAATTACAACACATGTAAATAATAAAGAAAATAGAACATATACTAAAGGTATTCTTGAAGACTTTAAAATAGTTTATGAAAATGTAAATAATAATGCAAATAGCCTAGATAATGATGATATAGTTGAAACTTTTCTAAGGGAAAATGTATTAAATTAACAAGTGAACAAAAAAAATGATATGCCATTCACTTTAACAGAAGTAAAAGATCAAATAAAGTTAAAAACTAATAAGGTGCCATTCTTAGATGGTCTTATACCATAATTATATAAAATATACCAGATGGTGCAGTTAAAATATTAGATAAGGTCTATAGAGAAATAAAAACAACTGCTGAAGTTCCTCCATCATAGAAATATTCCCTTATATCACCTATTTTGAAACAAGATTAGGATCCTAAAAAGTATTCCTCATACAGATACATTCCAAATGTGGACTATAAGATTTTCGTAACCATTTTACCTAAGTTGTGTCTAAACTAATAATAATCAAACTGAGTTTAATAGACAAGTACAGGATACAATAATACGAATGCATGTGCATGTTTGTGCCTTCTGTGGAATGTTGAGCGCTGGGCTGGCAACTCAACACCGTAAAACTCCACTGCCAGTCATTCTGCAGAACGTCATTCCACTGTGGCGACCCCTAATGGGAAAAGCTAAAAGAAGGAGGTGAATAGACTATGCAAATAAAAAAGAAATTTCTATAATTAGTCTCGACTTTAGGTAAAGCTTTTGACTTAGTTAAGTAGTCATACCTGTTTAAAATACTTAGTGTATAATTTCTCACCTGAGCTAATTGCGTTAATTTCTAAGTTATACAGTAACTCTTGTCCTTATGTTAAAATATGTTCTTTTCTTTCCAATTCCTTTAAATTACAAAAAGGCACAAAAAAGGCTGTCCATTTTCACCTTTACTTTTTGCATTAACTATAGAGCCCTTTGCTAATAGTATTAGATCCAATAAGAACATTAATGGTATCAAAATAAATATTTCGAACTAAAGATTTAACTCTTTGGTGATGATATTTTACTAACAATATGAAGTATTAAAATTCCACACAACAGCATACTCAGAATGTAATATAAAACAAAAACCACTAACTACAATGTCACAGTAAACCAAAATTTTAGTAAGTTTAAGCGCTTTCATTCTGAACCTTTAGGAACTTTCTCAGAAACAGTTTGCTTCTTGCAACCATTTAATAAGCCGTAAAGGTGCCAAACATTATAAAAAATTAAAGTACCATTAATCAAATATAAACTTAGCACAAAAATCATGTACTATATGCCAATTGTAAGATCTCATAAACGACAATTTAAAGCAACCTATAAAATGTGAAAAGAGAAAAATGTCATGCTTCAGACATATAAAACGCAGTGTGCAAAATTGCAAAGAATATCACAATGCTTTGTACAAACATTTTTTTAAAACTTAAGTACTAGCAGTTTTAACTTTTAAAATTAGTTTAATAGAGAGAAATTCATTTAGTCCTGGAAATGCCCCCTGTATTAAGTTGTTGTTGTTTGTCTTTCGGCATTTCCCGGTTAGGGGTCGCCACAGCAGAACTCCAGTCCGCTAATGATTGGCAGTTAGTTTTTATGGTGTCGAATTGCCAGCCCGACACCCAACCTTCAACGAAGGCACGCCCATTCAACGCATGTCTTTTGAACGCCCACTCGACCGCGGGGAGGACATGCAGACTCCACACAGAAGGCACTCCCAACCCAAACAGCTGCCAAAACAGTTCACACTGCTTTAATGGGAGCTCTCAGTCTCCTCCCCTAATGGGCATAGGAACTTTTTCTAAAATGGTAAAAACAAACTTCCCGAAGCCTTCACAAACTGCAGAATCCTTATATAAAGCATTAATGATGTGAGCTTTTTCATAGCATAAGTGTGCTGGGGTATCTTGCCACAGAGAAATGTGTGCCCTGTAACATAAACCTGCATTGTTTGCAAGCCCCACAACATTTCATACCAGCATTTTTAATCACAATGTCATCACAATCTTTGTTGTATTCCAAAAGAAGTTTTAAATTCTTACTATTTTTGTAAACAAATCTGGGTTGTTTTCCCACCTGGTTGGTCATAACACATGTTCCAAAAATTATGTTCCAGTGACTGTTGATTGCTTGTTTCAAGGTGTAAAAATCCCTGTTATACTCAGCCGCTAGTATTTGCATTAAATTGTCATGGTTATCCATGGGCTTGTTGTGATGCATTGAATGGAATTGCTATAAAAGGGCCCCATATTTCGTACTCCTATGCTCCAAGACCCGTTTGTAAAGGTCTTCCAAAATCTCAAGTGTGTAACCACGATTCCTAAGCAAGTCAATCATAATAGCGGCCTCTTCTTGAAATATTTGATCATGTGAGACCAGCCTACTCAATTGAATTACATTGAATTGACAGCAAAAATTTAAAAAAATTTAAAACCTTTCTGGAATAATGTACCAAATGCGGGGTTAATCGACAGGGAAGAAAAGTTGAAAATCTTGTATCCCCCAGTTTTGCCAACAGTCTCCCGTCACTTGGGGGAAATCGGTCATTTGGATTGTTTCTGAAATCGTCTGTCTGATGTTTTTCCCCTGGGAAAATACTGTTCCATGTAATTATTTTGGTAATTAGAAAAATCATTCACCTGTCTACCCTATTTCTCCTTTAATTTCTTGGATCTCCATGGACCATCACCTCCTTGTGCAGCATCAGTGTGTTCATCCATGTTAACATCTTCCACTTGTCTGTGGTCCTCATAAAATGTAGATTTTTCTGAACCATTGTCACCTGGTGGTTTGGGATACACACGCTTGCCTTGGTAATCATTAATATCTCTGATAATTTTTTTTTGTTTCCATTTAGATGCATTTGGCTTGTAATTTTTAACCTTCTCAAGGAAAAATGTGAAGTTGTTTTGATGGTGAAAAATAACAGGTCAGACTTAATATGGCTGTCCAAGTTCCAAATTTCATCTTCATGTGACAGGGGAGATTATTCGCGAAAATGGGCGATACAAGATTTGCAATAATTCTTCCATGGATAACAATGTTCTTTGCCGAAGTGGGGGGGGGGGGGTCGTTTTAATGCATAGATTCCACTACTTTTCTAAGATGTTGGAATACCTGAAGAATGGGGAATTCTTTACTGAAACTTCTTGCAACTAAATTAATATTGCCTATCATGGCACTGACTTGACCATTGAAGACTTTTTTTTACCACCTATGATTTGGATGGTAAAAGTTGAAACTTCTTTACTGTTAGGAACCCCATGATCCTGGTGATTTTTTGGGATCCTAATGATTCACAAATCTCTTATGGACCCCCCCCCTTAAAACCCACTCTGGCATCTGCAGGGCCTAAGATGGAGCCTTTAGCCAAATACGTGGATTTTAAGTTTAAACAGTTTTATAATCGCAAGAAACATCTTTTAAAAGATTCCTGGCATATTCTTGAAAGTTTGGCCAATTCACCTTTCTTGCCTGAGGGGAATGTTTGTTACCATAGACATAAAAGACCTCTTCTCAGTCATCCCCCATGACCATGGTCTTGAATGGTTTTGGGAATCTAGGGTTAAAGGTACAGTATTGAACAATACTGATATCGGCTTGGTTTACTACTCTATGGAGATGGTTCTGACCAATAACATTGTCTATTTTGATGGCAAATATTACAAACAACACTAGAATGTCATAGTGTGGTAGTCTAGCTTCATCCCCTATTTTTGAAAATGTGGTACTTTGGAATTTCAAAATCAATATTATGTTCAATTTCCCTCTGTCTACCCACGTAAAAAGATGCATGAGATATTTGGATGACATTTTTGTTTTGTGGAAAGGGAGTGTCAGCGACCTTCTGGATTTTGTTGAATTTCTCAACTAGTCTATCAATTTTTGCCAGTTTACTCACCAATACCATAAGGATTCTATTAACTTCTTGGACGTCACTATATACAAGAACGTGAATGAGAGCAAGTGTGAGTCCAACATCTACAGAAAACCAACTTTCTCCAATGCCTACTCGCACTTTGACAGCCAGCATACTTTATGGCAGAAAAAGAACTTGGTGAACAATTAATTAGATTGAGTAGGCTGCTGTCAAACAACCAAATATTTCAAGAAGAGACTACTATTATGATTGACTTGTTTAGAAGTCCTGCTTACCCCCTTGAGATGGAAGACCTTTATGGGTCTTGGAGCACAGGAGTGCGAAATATGGGGTCCTTTTACGGCACCCCTCCATTCACTGCAGTACAGTGAGCCCATGGATAAGCATGATAATGTAACGCAAGTATTTGTAGTTGACTATAGTAGGGATTTTTACCCAAAGCATTTGACAGTATTCCCCATTCAGGCATAATAGATGAACTCTCCCAGCTAGGCATCAACCCATATATTACCAGATGGGTAACTAACTGGCTCACTGATGGCTGCCACCTGTAGTAGTAGACCCATAATTAGCGATGTACCCCAAGGATCGGTCTTGGTGCCTCTACTGTTTGGGATGTACTTTGCTGGGGTGCAAGCCAAAACCAGTAGTCTGTGGCTGACCAAGTTTGCAGATAACTGCAAGCTGGGAGCTGTCTTAAATTCCCCTAGTGATGTGAACATCCTCCAAGAGGGTCTTACCCAAACTAATGACTGGTGCCAGAAGCACAGCCTCAAACTGAATGCCAAGAAATGCATCATTATCCCCTTTGGGGAAAATGGCATCTCCACTAATTATCATAAAGAGTATTTGGGAGGGCATGTTTGGAATGGGTGGGGTAAGAAAGGGAGAAATAAGAAAGGAAGTAGAAAGCAGCTGTGGAGAGAAGGTAAAGGAGTGGAAGGGAGTTATAAATTGTGGATAGGAGAGGGGAAGATTAAGTGTAGTGAGAAGAGGGAGGAGTAAGTGTGGGTGGGAATTAAGAGTGGGGTTGAGAATGGTTAATTGATGTAGGATTGAGGGAGTAGGGAGAAGACTGTGATTGGTTAAAAGAAATGGAGGGAGGAGTAAGTGAGGGATAAATGTAGAGGTGGTGGGGGCGGGTGGAATTTGGGGGCAAGGTAGGGGAGCGGAGTGAGCCCGCAGGGCGAACGGAGCAGGAAGACCCAGAGGAGGAGAAAGTGCAGAAGACAGTCAGTAAAGAGTGAATAGTCAGAAGGTAAGTTTAGCACAGGTGAAAATAGGTAAGGTAAGTGTAGCAGAGATGTGAATGGGTAGAGAGATATACAGGGAAGTGGAGTAGAGGGTAGATGTAAAGGAGAAAGACAGTGGGAGTAGGAAGAGACTTAAAAAAAAAGGGATAAAGGAGGGCTGTATATAAAGCGAAGAGAGGATAGGTAATTCTGGACAGTAGAGAGGGAGAGAGCAGAGGAAAAGATGTTAGAGGGCTGTATTAGGGGAGGTGAGGAAGGAGAGGGAAAAGTAGTGTGGACAGCAAGAAGGTAGAGGAGCGCCACCTAGTGGTCAGTCAGTCTAATGCAGTAGAGACCCCAGGGAGAGAATCAGGAAATGGAGGAAGGAGCTATCGAGGTTCAGGATAGGGGATAAGAATTAAGGGGAGAACTAAAAAGCAGCAGAGAAGCGGGTAAGAAATTAAGGGGAGAACTAGAAGTGAAAGCAGCAAAGAAGAGGGGGTAGTGGCTGCTGGCTAGTCTGGCAGGGAAGCGTACTGTGACCTAGTAGATATTAACTTATAAATTGCAAAGTGTTACAGTAGTACACATACTTTCTTGTAATCCTTGCTGTAGGAAGAACTCAGGGAGCAGTATGGCCTTATAGTTTTGGATTAAGAGTTTGTTTTAGCCAGTTCTTAGCCAGATTGTTCAGGAGGGTACTTTCAGGAGGTTAGGGCAGGGTAGGTAGGAGCCCAAGCTACAACATACAGGAGAAAGAAGAAAGATTTTAAGCAGCAGTGAAGGCATCAAAAGTACACAAGAAGACAGTTGTCAAGCATACATAAAGTAATTTTGAACAAATAAATGTATATAGCAGCAAGAAGAAAACTTAAGTTACACTCTTACAGTATCTCAATGAAACAGCCAAACACAGGTAGATAAACAGAGATACGCAGTTCTTTGTGCACAGAGGTAATTAAAAGTAGCAGACAATTTAAATAAGCACACCTAGCTGAGTTGCGAGACCTCAGGCAAACGCTGAGAAACCAGGCGATATGCATACAGTAGGAATTCCAGCAGAACCAAGCACAGCAAATACCAAGAACTACAGTTTGGGACACAAGCTGAGGTTCTGATTAAATAAAAGCAAGCCCCAAACAGTTAAATCACAGCGGTGAGCTTCACGATAGAAAACTAAGCGCTTACAGGCTACATTGGTTTGAGTACTGTGCGACTAGGATGGATTTAGTTAAAATAAAGCAAGCCCCAAACAGTTAAAATCACAGCCATGTGCTACTCCTTAGAAAACTAAGCATTTAGGTGACATTACTTTGAGTACTGTGCGATTATCACTGAGTTAACTAAATAATAAAGCAAGCCCCAAACAGTTATGGCATAGCCGAGTGCTGCACGTTGGAAACTATGATTTTAGCTTTTTTTTTTCTCTCTTTTAAGCTTATATAAGTTACATAAGTTAGAATCCTCAGCGACTAGCACTGCTTAAGTTAAACACTGTAAACTATCACAGTCATACAGGTAGAAAACAATATAAGTTAGTTCGAACAAATTCAGTAAAAAACAACAAACAAACAAGTCCCTTGCAGATTAGACGCCAGTTCCGCGTGCAACGCGCTATCTATATGGCGTTTGGAACGGGAGAAACAAGTAGATAATTTCACATTTAAGACAGCTGATAATGCAAATGCAAGCACAAAATACAGTCCTGTGTTTCAAATAAGTAGAAAAGCCATTTAAACTTACAACTTAGGTGCGGACGCTGGAGCCAGTGTAGCACAGCAGCTGAGGGGTAGAATAGGGAAATAAAGATGGAGTCTATTTGGAAGCGGGAGCTATAAAGAGTAGGAGAGGAAGTGGGTGGAGAAAGGGGGAGAGAGTGGGCTAGGGAGGAAGGAGAGGGGACAGAGAGAGCAGGTACAGACCGGAAGTCGAGCAGGAAGAGCCAGAGGAGGAGAAAGTGCAGAAGACAATCAGTAAAGAGTGAATAGTCAGAAGGTAAGTTTAGCAGAGGTGAGAATAGGTAAGGTATGTGTAGCAGAGATGTGAATGGGTAGAGAGATATACAGAGAAGTGGAGTAGAGAGTAGATGTAAAGGAGAAAGACAGTGGGAGAAGGAAGAGACTTCAAAAAAAAGGATAAAGGAGGGCTGTATATAAAGCGAAGAGTGGATAGATAATCCTGGACAGTAGAGAGGGAGAGAGCAGAGGAAAAGATGTTAGAGGGCTGTATTAGGGGAGATGAGGAAGGAGAGGGAAAAGTAGTGTGGACTGCAAGAAGGTAGAGGAGCGCCACCTAGTGGTCAGTCAGTCTAATGCAGTAGAGACCCCAGAGAGAGAATCAGGAAAGGGAGGAAGGAGCTATGGAGGTTCAGGATAGGGGGTAAGAATTAAGGGGAGAACTAAAAAGCAGCAGAGAAGGGGGTAAGAAATTAAGGGGAGAACTAGGAGTGAAAGCAGCAAAGAAGAGGGGGTAGTGGCTGCTGGCTAGTCTGGCAAGGAAGCGTACTGCGACCTAGTAGAAATCAACTTATAAATTGCAAAGTGTTACAGTAGTACACACACTTTCTTGTAATCCTTGCTGTAGGAAGAACTCAGGGAGCAGTATGGCCTTATAGATTTGGATTAAGAGTTTGTTTTAGCCGGTTCTTAGCCAGACTGTTCAGGAGGGTACTTTCAGGAGGTTAGGGCAGGGTAGGCAGGAGCCCAAGTTTCTTGTAATCCTTGCTGTAGGAAGAACTCAGGGAGCAGTATGGCCTTATAGTTTTGGATTAAGAGTTTGTTTGAGCCGGTTCTTAGCCAGACTGTTCAGGAGGGTACTTTCAGGAGGTTCGGGCAGGGTAGGCAGGAGCCCAAGAACTTGGGTACAGATGCTGGAGCCAGGGTAGCACAGCAGCTGAGGGGTAGAATAGGGAAATAAAGATCAGATCAGACTTCCCTTCTCATCTTACTTATTCCTCTCTATCATGCTACTTTGTACTCCTTAAAAGCTCCCCACATACCTACCTTCTACTCAAACTATCACTTTCACTCACCCCACAACCTCTTCTACTCTCTCACTTCCACTCCATTTCCCCCTCCCTTATCCCAACAAACCTACTGCACCTTTTCCATCCCAAACTACTCTCCTTCTCTACAAAAAGCTTCTCTCTTATATTTCCACTAACCCCAAACAATTTCCTACAATCCAAACTTAAAAGGCTAAAAGTTATCACTTGTAATATCCTAGCCTTATCTGGAGACATTCATCTTAACCCTGGCCCCTGCCTCATTACAAACAACTCCTTCCCCTTCCTCCCTTACTTCAAATAAGCCTCTCCCCCCTTCTTCTTCTCCTACTTCCTCTCTTAGCACCCTTAAGGTCTTCACTATCAATGCCCAGAGCCTGAACAACAAAATTCACCATGTGCATGCTTGGATCAATCACAACCAACCTGACATCATAGCCATCTCTGAAACCTGGCTAAAACCTCATATTTCTGATTATGAAATCTTACCTCCAGGTTTCAACATCCACAGGAGTGACCGGTTAAATAAAAAAGGTGGAGGCTCTGCCCTAATCTACTCTAACCTTCTCTCCAAAATCCCCCTTCATATCCCAACCTCACAATTCAAAAATACTGAAATAACAGCAAGCCTCTTCCGACTCAATAAACATAAAAATATCTACTTCATTTCCTTATACATCTCCCCAGGCGATAGTATCTCCACCCTTGAGAATATTCTCCACTGGGCCTCATCTGAAATAAAATATGAAGCCTTTATTCTAGCTGACGTCAACATTGACTGGAACAAAATCAACACACCTTCCCCCTCTCTAGCCATTAACCTTTTCAATTTCTCCCAAGTAATCCATTCTACAACCCATCCTAACAAAAACCACCCCCCAGGTCCATCATAGATTGGATTTTAGTCTCCCATCCAAACAAAATCTCTCGCTCCGGCAATATCCCTGATTCCTTTAGTGACCATCTCCCTGCCTTCATTCATCGCTCAGCTAACCCCTCACAATACCAACATCTTTACATTCAAACTCGTAACCTTAGCAACTTCAACCCCACAATTTTCTCTTAACATTTTCAAACAAATCAACTGACAAATCTTTCACACTCTCTCCCTTGACAACCCTGTAGAGCATTTTAACTCTTTCTTCCTAAATACTCTTAACTTCCTAGCCCCCCCTAAGAAACAAACGAATCAAAGCCAATTCTGCTCCTTGGCTGACCAAAGAGACTAAACAAACCATGCATCTCAGAGACAAATCCTGGAAGCTTTTTCAGAAAAGTAAACTGTCTTCTGCCTTGCTCCAATACACCCAACTCCGCAATCAAGTAAAAAAATTAATCTCCTTGGACAAAAAAAAACTACTACAATAAACTTCAGTCCAATAATAATAAGAACCCAAAACAATTCTGGAAATCTATTAACTCTCTTCTCCATCCTGGGTCAAGAAATAACCCCTGCCCTGACCCTAGTTTAACTGACAAGAAACTGAGCTCTCACTTCAACACTTTCTTTACAGATTCTATAGCTAAGCTAACCAAAACATTTCCTGACAATAATCCACCCATCTTCCTCAGCTCTCCTACCAACATGCCTAATAACTGTCCCTCTATGTTCCAGCTCAAACCAGTTTCCACAATGTTTATAAAAAAGCTCTTATTCAAACTAAAGCCATGCTCAAATGCCCCCAACAACATTCCCCCCTCCTTCCTCAAATGCGCACCCAAAGGTATTGCTCTCCCAATTAGTATCCTGATCAACCGATCCTTAAAAGAGTCATACGTACCCAAACTTTGCGTTCAGCCTACATTCTACCACTTCACAAAGGAGGTAAAAACACCTCCATTTCTAACTTCCGCCCCATAGCCCTACTCTCTCCAATATCTAAAATTCTAGAAAAATGTGTCCACCACCAACTTTTACCCTACTTAACTCAGAATCAGTTACTTACACCCACCCAACATGGCTTCCGTCCCAGCCACAGCACCATAACTGCCCTACTCTCCTTCTTAGACACTGTTAATCAAACCCGAGATTCTGGACTTCTTGTATCCACTGTTCTGCTAGATCTTTCTAAAGCCTTTGACACCATCTCCCATACACACCTTCTCTTTTATCTTACCAACCTTAATCTCTCTCCTAATACTCTTTCCTTGTTCTCCAGTTACCTTTCTGACAGATCTCAGGCTGTCAGATGGAAGGACTCTACCTCTTCCTTCTTACCTACACCTACCAGCGTTCCTCATGGATCCATCCTCAGTCCCATGCTTTTCAACATCCTCATAAATAACCTTCACGCTGTCCTCCCTGACTCTACTGTCATCCAATACGTTTATGACTCTACCTTAGTTTGTGCCACCTCCAACTTTTCTGAACTACTGTCTAAAACACAAATAGCTTTTTCCACTACAGAAAACTGGATGCACCAAAACCATCACTCCCTCAACTCCAATAAATCTAAAATACTAATTTTCCTCCCTACCAAGGCTTCCTTTGACAAAAACACTTTCAATGTCCTAAGCCAAACCAACACTCCGATAGAAGTGGTCCCTTCTGCTAAACTCCTTGGCATTACCATTGATGAACGCCTCAAATTCGATCTCCACATACAACAAAACATAAAAAAAACCCACCAAAAGTTAGGTATGCTCTACAGGAATAATCAATTTCTTTCAAACTCCTCTTGGCACACCTTAACAATCACCTACCTCCTACCCTCTCTACTATATGGTGCCCCTCTTCTAACTAATCTGTCTGCTTCCCTCACCTCTAAACTTGAAGCTTGCTATAATAAGATCTCTAAATTTGCCACTAAATCCAAAACCTCAACTCACCACTGCCATACCCTACAATCTCTGAACTGGTTAGAACTCCCTAACCACCTTGACTATCTCCAACTAATGACCGCTCACAAATTAATATTCTACCCAGAAAAATGCCCTGCCTTATCCAACATCCTTCCCCCTTACATCCCTAACCGATCTCTGAGATCTGAACACCAAAACCTAATCTCTATTCACAGACCTAAACATCCCGCTGGCCAGCTACTACTCTCCTCCTCTCTAGGTAGAAAATGGAACTCTCTCACTCCTTCACTTAGGACTATACCTAACACAGAATCCTTCAAGACCCAACTCTTCTTACACCTATCATCCAAATGGAAATGTTCTTGCTTTCACCCTATATAAATTCAGGGATTTTCTACACTAAGCCCCTCTTTACTCCTGCACCAGTCTGCTCTCTTATTTAATTTCTATTTCCATCAAAATAGATTTAGCTGACTCTCAGTTGACTGTAAGCATGTAAATATTAAAAAAAAAGTTATTTTGCACTGTTCTTACTATGTATACTTTGCCATTCACATCTTCCTGACTGTACATTTCTATTGTATTTTATCTTGTGCATTATGTAACCTTGATTGTACTGCCTATGGAGCTTTTCTCCCCGGGCCTCCACTGAAAATGGGTACTTCGTGGCCCAGTGGACTTCCCCGGTAATCAAACTGAAAATAAATAAATAAATAAATAAATATTGATAACAACATACTAAGCACGCAATCAGTCGTTAGGGACTTGGGCACCCAGGTTGATAGCAACCTGACTTTTGACCAGCACGTTGCCTTCATTGTGTGGAAGGCTTTCTACACGGTCCACCTCATAGGTAAGGGTATTTCATCCAGGAACAAGGAGGTCATAACATCTCTGTAATCTTGCCTTATCAGACACATTATCAAATACTATGCCCCTTTCGGCATGCACTTTGCCAATTACATGCAGCAGCTGGAGAGACCACAGAGGTTCCTGACCAGACAAATCCAGGGTCTCAAACACTTATCCTATACAGATAGGCTAAAAGCCCTGTCCCTCTACTCACTCTCATACAGACTGCTCAGAGGTGACTTGTTTCTGGCATACAAGGCCATCTCAGACCCAGCCTTGATGGAGTTGCTACATATCTGTAAGTAAATCTCTATTCGAGCAACCCACATGCAAGGGCTCAACCTAGTCTGTAACATTAATAGAACTGTTGGCAGGATAGATTTGTGTCCCAAAGACTACCCCATCTGTGAAATAGACCCCCCTCTCCATGTCAAGCAGAGTACCTCTCTAGCCCTCTTTAAGAGGAACCTAAACGACTGAATGGGAAACGGAAAATACACCCCTGGGATGGATCCCACCCGTGTCATTACTGGACAGGGGAAATAGGTGCTGACTTTGTGGGAATATGGGCAAAATTCTTGGCTAGGCTTATAAGGGCCTCTGGGGCAGTAGCCTAGTATTATCTTATGAACAAGCAATCAGCAGTCACTGGTGTATTGTTTTTGGAATCTTTGGTATGTCCTGGGTTGTTGCCCCACCTGGTTGATTTGTTTACAAAAACAGTGAGAATTTAAATTTCTTTTTGAAAACAACAAAGATTGTGATGATGATGTGATTAGAAATGCTGATATGAAATGCAGGGCTTGGAAACAATGCAGGTTTATATTACAAGGCACACGTTCTCTGTGACAGGATACCCTGAGTTGCTATCAGTTACAGGGAATTATAACTGTGAAACAAAGGGGGTTGTGTATATAGCTTTTTCTCCTCCTGCCCAGTATTCTATGTTGGCAAAACTACTGGGCCACTGAGAAAAATAATGTACAGCACACTTATGCTATTAAAAATATCACAATGTTAATGCTTTATGTAAGCATTCTGCAGTTTGTAAAGACTTTAGAAAGTTTGTTTTTACTGTTTTAGAAAAAGTTCCTGTGTCCATTAGAGGAGGAGATTGAGAGCTCCAATTAGAGCAGTGTGAACTGTTTTGGCAGCTTTTACTTAATACAGGGGCATTTCCAGGACTAAATGAATTTATCTCTGTTAAACCCATTTTAAAAGTTAAGGCTGCCAGTGTTTAAGTTTTAAAAAAATTGTACAAAGCATAGTGATGTCCTTTGCAATTTTATACCTTGCATTTTATATGTTTGAAGCACAATATTTTCTGTTTTCACATTTTATAGGTTGTTTTAAATTGTCCTTTATGAGATTTTACAGTTGGCATATAATACATGATTTTTTGTTCCAAGTTTATATTTGATTAATAGTACTTTAAATTTGTATATAGTTTAGCACCTTTAATGCTTTTTAAGTGGTTGCAGGAAGCAGTTACATTGTTTATCAAGAAGTTCCTAATGGTTCAGAATGAAAGCACTTAAACTTTTTAAATTTTTGGTTTACTGTGACATTCTAGGTGGCACTTTAAGTTTTATAATAATAGGAAATGTAGAAAATTCATTAGAACATATAATTAGTTCTGTGAATGAGTTTGAAGAAATCTCAAGCTTGAGATTTAATCATACTAAAACAAGTACATTATTAATTAATAAAAAATTAAAACATTCATACAAAAATATTCTAACTTCAATTGGAATAGCAATCAAATGAAATACCTTGGTATAACAATTATATCTAATAGTAAAGAAATAATACAGAAACTTTTAACAGACTGTTGATAAAATTGTAGATTTAATCACAAATTGGAACAAATTATTATTTACCATGGAAGAGCTACTAACGCTTATTAAGATGGTAATTCTCCCTAAATATTTTGTCTTACAATCTTTAAATCTCCACCAAAAAAAAAATGATGACGATAAATAATATTCTGCTTAAATTGTTTGGCATCCTAATAAACCAAGAGTTTCCTTTGACTGGCACAGAAAAAGTTGTGATAATGGTGGAATAGGATTCCCTTCTATTCAGTTGTATGCTAGTCCAACAGTTATAAAGGTTATAGCATTGTGGATAAATTCATTGTATGATTCAAACTGGAAATAAACGCATCAATAAATATTATTAGTAAATAATAAATACATCACAAGTAGCGATAAACAAATAGTACCTTATAGTTTTATGTGGCTATTAAAAGATTTTTACGTAAATGGTTTTACACCCTCTTCTCAAATTCCATATTTAAATAACATGATATCTTGTTTCCAAAAGTTCACATATTCTGATCATTGTATCAAAGACTTAATATTTTCTGTGTTTCCAGTTGCATATTCAAATGACTGCTTAGAAACAAATAACTTTAACAAAATGCTAGTACTGAAACAACAATTTAATTCATTGGCATCAATCCTTAAATGGTACTGATATATGTACTGTTGAAAATGTAAGGTCCAACTGCAATAAAGATTGAGAATTGGTTAATTTTATAAATATTTAGAGACTTTATGAACACATAGATAAATAAGATATTTAAAATTGTTTCCCAGATTATTGGAATTCTTAATAAATATCAATAATAATGGAATGAAAAATCATATTTGTCACAAATTTATAACATTCTTAAGTTAAATTTCATGTGTGTAGAAAATTCCTATTGGAACTTTGTGTCTTTCTGCTTTTCCCGGTTAGGGGTCGCCACAGCAGAACTCCGGTCCACTAATGATTGGTAGTTGATTTTTATGTGCTGAGTTACCAGCCCTGACGCACAACCTTCAATGAAGGTATGCCCATTCACGCATGTCTCCACGCAGAAGACGCTCTAGCTGAGAATTGAACCGGACAGCATCTTACTGTGAGGCAACAACGCTACCGCAGCACCACCACCGCGGGTTCTGAAGACTTCTCTGAAGAATACAAGAAATTAGTATTAAAATCTGCAGTTGTAATATTAAAATACACAGATGAAACTACATCTTCATTATATTGGAAATGTTTCAGTTGGAAATTTTTACACAGAGCTTTCACCACGCCTAAAAAAATTAGAATTATATTTAAATCAAATTGAATTAAATGCTGGAGATGTGATTCTGAAAAAATATAGTAGCTGATTGGATGCATATGGTACATGAATGTGAAGTAATCTCCCCTTTTTGGAAAGAAGTGAATAAGCTTATTCATGCTTTGTGGTCAGATAGTTGTAATATTTCTAAATCCTTAGTTTTATTTAATGCTTCAGTTCCTGATATAATGTGTCTCTTCTTTGGTCTACTCTTGCTATAGCCAGAAAAGTAATTACTAAAAATTGGAAAAGTAATGTTACCCCCTCTACTGTTAAATTTGTTAGTATGGCAAACATTGTTTGCAGGAGTGAATTGCATACTATAAAGATGAGAACTTCTAATATTACACATTCATATCAATCTTGGCTTGAATTTAAAGGCATGCTTGAAAAATATTAATTGTTATTGATGTATAACTGCGATGTATTGATCAGCTGTGGACCTATATAAATAGTTATTTGTTTGTTTTATAATTTATTTATTTATTGTTTTAAAAGCTAATAAAAATTTAAAAAAATTAAAAAAAAAATTCCCTTGCCAAAGCCAAACTGATGTTGCTCAAGCCTTATGAGAATCTTGAGATCATAGTTTATAAGGTCAGTTGGAATACATCCAGGGCTTTACAGAGGAGACTTGATAGGCTGATTGATCTATAATTCCTGGGGTCGGTGATAGGGCCTCCTTTATGGATGGCATCACCACTGCTCTGCATTAAACTTCAGGAACAAAACCTGCAGCAAAATCTAGGTTAAACAGTCTGAGGAGTGGCTTTGCCAGGACACGCACAGTACTGTTTATGCAATGAGGTATATTGCCAGGCCCCATGGGAGAAGTAGTTTTTGTCTTTGAAAGCTCCTTCAGTATACTTTAATTTATAATAATAGGGGGTTGAGGTATTCTGGGATTATTGGACTTTAGAAATAAGTCTCTGATGTAAACTTAGTACTGAACTATTTGATTGGTATACTGCCAATGTATACTGGGTACATATATATGGAAGTTATTCCCAGGTCCCAGTGTTATGCTGGAAAATTTATTTAGGCAAGAATACCTACCTGGTTAGTAAGTGTAAACTATAAACTAGTTAAACTGGAATAGTGAAAACCTGTCAAAATGACTCAAATAAATAAAACAAACAAACAAAAAAAAAAACAACTGGAGACTAAAGGATGTCTTTATTCCTGCAACCTACCTCCGGAATTATCCTGACTGCAAATTTAATCAAACATGTTATGAAGCAGATAAACTACTTAACTTATACAGCAATATTGAAAAAAATCAAGTGACTTCCTTTTCCAACATATTCAGTGGTGGGATTATCCGTTAAAGATAACAATGTGGATTATGAACTACTCCGACTGAAACTCGCAAAGACAGATTGCAACAAAACATGTTTTCAATATTACAATGTGTGTAATGTTTAGAAAAATCATGTTAACACCATGCCAGGTCCATGGTACATTGAAATAAATCAATGACGGTTACCCAGATGATCCGAGTTCCCTACTTTCCCAGACCCAGGTGGGGTCAACTGGGAAAGGTGAAAGTGAGCAGCAAGTGCAGGCCCACCCATCTTGGGAGGTGGACATTGGTTTGTCATGCATTAATAAATAAAAATTAACAAAGCAGCTAGTGGAGGCTTGGTATGCTTGTTATGGTAGTAATAAGGATTCAGGAACAGGTGTCCACCAAACAGTTCTTGCAGTTAAAGTCAGAAAACTAAGAGCAAAGGTAGAAGGACATGACACAGGGGCCATTGTTTTAGGAGTTCCTCAAGTCAGTGCTGTCTCTAGTAAAGATTAGGCTAAATGAAAATATTCAACTTCCTCACAAGCGTGTTAAGCACTCGAGGCTGAAAAAACTCCTTTTATGGCTTTCTGATAAAGGGCCATTCTTGCTGGCACTACTAGGAGAGCTGTAGACTACAGGAGACTGCTTTATGCCCACAGGCATAACAGAGAACAAGATAAAAATATAAGTTAAAAAAAGATATATATGTATGTATGTATGTGTATGTGTATATATATATATATATATATATATATATATATATATATATATATATATTTTTTTTTTTATTTTTTTAATTAATAGAGTGCTTTTTATTTGATCATTCTGAAAAGTAAAAAATAAGGAAGAAGAGTGAAAACTTTGCAAAACAAACACAGGCAAGCTGATCTCAGAAAAGGATTAAAGGTTGGTTTTGCAGATTCTGGTAATGAAGCACAAGGAGAATTAACAGGAATCAGCAAAACCAACCTCGAATGCTTTTCTGAAATCAGCTTAACAAACGTTTCACTCTTCGGTATTTTTTACTGTTTAGAGTATTATTTATAAAAAAAAATCTTTTTTTACTTATATTTTTGCGTAAATACTGTGAAGTCGACAATGCAGGCAATACCTACATCCAGTGGGAACCATTCATTGTGCAATGCACATTACTTCAGCACCCTGGACAGCTCAGTGCATTGAGAAACAAGACAGCCACATAGCCACTTTCAATAAAAAGCATTCTAATAATAATGATGTTGATGATGATAATAAAAATAACAAGTGTTCTCATGCTGTGTCCATGTTTTTCATTAGAAAATAAAAAAAATACCCATGGAAATAAAATAACATTTGAGCAGACTGGGACAAATGACAGGCCCATATTGTACAATAATGACAAAGCATATCTGGTGCACCTTCATGCTCCACTGTGTTATTTAAGAAAATCTATAGCAGCTACTTAAGAGCCTATTGTATGCATACAATTTCTACTCAAAGAATGAAGCACAGTCATCTCTGTGTTACCAGGAGAAGCTGGGGACTCTGACCCTGTATTCTGTGTTCTACTAACTCCTTACGGGCAATCAATGCCTTTCCTACCAAGCTATTAGTCATCCAGCAGTCCAAGAACTTTTATTTCCTCAGAAATGAAACAATCCAGAGAACAGTAGAACCAGAGATCTGAACTTGATTCAACACCTAAACAAATCACAGTGGACAGAGATTTGTCATGCAATAACTACCTCTTCTCTGGAACAAACGTCCACTCCAGATCAAGCAATGTGACTCACGGTTTTCTTTTAAAAAAGAGTAATACAGTTGGATGGGTAGTCACAAACTCATCCCTAGCATGACTGACTATCTGTCCTTGACAAAGGAGGTGAGGTCTAAGATGGGTACTGCCACATCATAAACAAACACATGGCCCAGTTGTCTTGTATTTTCTACGAGTGTGTGACTTTATGGTTCAGTATGGTGCCCCAGAATGTTCCTACATTTCCCTAGTTTCAGCTGTCTCCCTTCAGAAATTTGTTTTCCTCTTATTTAAAAAAATAACAAAAGGCAACTGGAACAAATTACATAAACTCTTCTGTATGCCAACCACAGCCAACCTGTGAGTAGATAAAGATACATTTTAAGCAAATGCATGTGGCTGGCTATGAGTTTTCCTGTTTTTCTAGATTGCCAACAAACTCTCCCTTCTTTTAGCTAGTGAGCTCTGCTAGAAAGAATTTACAGAGTCATCTGAAAGTTTTGAAACATTTCTGGCAAGAACAGCAGCTTCTGCTAACAGTCAGCATCAGATTCTATGTCTTATCTCAGGGAATTGTAACATATGTTGATGACTGTCATGCCTTTTAATAGAGCAGTATGTGATACTAGCACCACTCTGTTTCCTTTGCTGCTGGGTACTTCCTGTTTGAAAAAAGTAGGAATTTTCAACAGAAGGCAAGGTGTGTGTGTGTGTGTGTGTGTGTGTGTGTGTGTGTGTGTGTGTGTGTGTGTGTGTACGCATTTTGTGCATGCACATATGCCTAAAAGTAGTCTGATATCTACTGCATAGCTCTCAACTTTTTACTTCAGAATCAGACACAGCTACGCTAATGACTTTTGTTGCAGAAGTGTAGATAGGATGGTAAGAAGAGGCCATCTGTCCTGAGCACAAGATGTTAGGAACTTCGATCAGCAAATCAGTTAATTTTTAATTTTTGCTCCTCACATAAATTTGAATGTGGGACAGTAGAGCATGGGAATGGGACAGTAGAGCATGAGGACTGTTTGCTGTTTGCCATAACACTCAGATGGAAATGCCTCTGCCTTTTATCTCCTGACCACTGTGAATGATGTCTTACTTTCCCCTATTGTCAGTTTCCCCTATCATTAGTTGCATGTCATTATGCACTCAGTACACTGCACTTCATTTGCATGTCATTACAAGGTAATTTGCATACCTCCATTTTCTCTGTTTTTTTGGGCAGCTGCCCTGTAGGCCCTACATGATTCTGTAAATAGTTACCTAGCTGCTTGTTCTGGTTTTTGGTGCAGTAATGCACCGCAGATTTTGCTAATTATCTATGAATGCCTCCAAATATTTCTGATTGACATTTTGTATGTATCTCACACAGTACTGTTGATGACAATAAATTTTATATGCAGACAAAAATTGGCCATTTTTTACCTAGGAGATATTCCGATCAAATAAAATAGTTTAGCAACTTCTGGTAAACTTTTTAGCACTGAGAATAACAGTAGCATTTATCCATGGGTCACCACCAACAAATATATTTGAAGTTTGGTAACATCTTACCCTGAAGTGACTAAACTGTTTATTTTTGTTTACCGAGGTAGAATTATCTGTTAAGTGAATTGTATTACTGCAAAATTTGTCAAAACCAGAAGTTACTCTTGGTTAGCTGAATTATTTGGGCATTTATTTATCCTAGAGAACCAACAAATAATGCATGGATGCACTCTGCATACACTGTATCTGATACAATTATACATGATGTACAAACAGTTTTGTTGTCACTGCTGCTTGAATAGGCTCTTAGCTGCCACACTACTGTTATAATTGGCAGATACAAGGCTTTCAGCTCTAACTTTGAATATAAGGCATCTAAAAAGAAAGATGCAGGAAGCGAGTTACTGTTATGCATGGTCTAAACAGGTCATTAGTAAAACGAGGCAGTAATACTTTCTTGTGTGTTTGAGGGACTATATTTGTGCATCAAAAAGTACGTTACAGGAATGGCACTTCATTGACTGTAAAGCATTTCAGAGAATGTGCACATCAGCAAATTTAAATCTATGTCATAGTTGGCCAACATCGTGAACAAACAGTGTACGTTATGTATATACTTCACACATGGGTGATGTATTGAAGTATTACATACTGTTTACTTTCCATGGGCTTACTATGACTATTTGATGGGTTTAAATTTGCTGATGTGCATGTTCTCTAAAATGAATGTTCAATGTTTTAGTGTCGAAGAGTCATTTCCAGAATGTACTATTCGATGCATAAATATAGACCAATTTATGATTAAGCAATGAAAGTTCTGAACCTAAGTTAACAATAAAAAGGGACAACACATGTCTAAGATATTGAGAACTTGGAGATGGGAACATCACAGGACTAGGCAGAGGGAAATCTCCCACATGGAGAATACTGGGAGTGATACTCCATGACATTTTTAGTACTAAGCATGTCAACTTCTGCTATCAAAAATATTGTGTTGATAAGTCAAAAAGTGTCAAAATCAAACCCTACATCAACTGTAGGGGCTAGTTGTTATGATTTAGCTGTAGATTATTATGCAGTCTTTCAGTTGTCAAAGGAGTGGTCAAAGCCTCATTGTAAACTGATGCTGGAGTGTAGTCTTTTGCAACATTCTGATAGGTTAAACATACCAACATTATTACCATCTTGCCTAACCATGAGGCAGCTGTTAACAGTGCTGGAGCATGTCAAACTCTCAACATAATGAGAGACTTTACACTACTAACATAACTACTGCATATCCTTTGACTTATTGCATAGCAGTATGTTCAGCAACACTGTAGTTATGGCATTGCCATTTTCTTAGCTTAGAACTGTGCAAATTAGTAGCATTGTTAAATTAATTTGTAATGTAATTACCATTTTTGAAGTTAATTAGGTTTCAAAAATAATTTACAGATTTTGAAAAATGTATTTTCTATTTTACCATTCATTTTAGGGGGCTGGTATCCCTCTACAACCTCCCATTAAGAACTTGGTAAGGTTTAAAGGAAGTACCAGTCCATCTTTAAAACTGTTTGCAGATATTGTCCATCAGACGTATACTTATACTTGCAGTAGAAATCATCCGGTACATAATAATAATAATCATGTTGTTGTCTTTCGGCTTTTCCCGGTTAGGGGTCGCCACAGCGGAACTCCGGTCCGCTAATGATTGGCAGTAGATTTTCACGGTGTCGAGTTGCCAGCTCGACGCCCAACCTTCAACGAAGGCACGCCCATTCACGCATGTCTTTCAGAATGCCACCCCAACCGCGGGGAGGACATGCAGACTTCACACAGAAGGCACTCCCCGCACTCCAGCCGAGAATCGAATGGGAGAACCTCTTGCTGTGAGGCAACAATGCTACCGCTGCACCACTGCAGCTGTACAATAATAATAATAATAATATGCTTGCTATGCCTTAGGTTAAAGAGCTAAGCCCAATTCTGAATTGCCCCACAGCACTGTCTGGTGAAGTGATTTGCTGAAGGTCACAGAATAAGCAAATGAAGCCTGAGGGAAACCCTACAGCACAGGATGAAGCTTGCTAACAGCTCATAGCCTTAATCTGTTTTTTATTTATTATTGTTCTAATAAACATAGATAGTTGCTCAAATAGCAGTTCAAGTGGTAGCATGCATTTTATTTATTTATTTATCTGCAGTTTGTTTGCTAGGATAGTCCACAGGGAGCCAGTTTTCAATGGAGTCCTGGGTAGAAAAGCTCTAGAAAAATACAAATACATAGTACACATTGCACAAATACATTATAGATTATCTTATAGGAATACAAAGTAAATATGATAAGAAAAGGTTAACAATGATAGAATGCATTAGTATAGTTCATTAAACAGCAACAAAAGCACTTTTTTTTTAAGAAAAGTAGCAGCATAGGGTAGCTGTTAAGTAGTTGGTTAAATCGTTCAATAGAGTTGTGGAACTATAGGAGACAGTGATGGCTTATTTAGTTCTAGGAGAGTAGGAAGTGGTATTAGAAGGATTAGTTAGGATAGGAACAGGAGCACTTCCATTGTGATGTTAGGTGTGAGTGCAGCAAGGTTTTAAATGAGGAGAGACTGCTGGTGATGTGGATAGGAGATGGTAGGGAATTCTAGAGGCATGCAAGAGAGAAGGACATTAGGTGATTCCCAGCTGGACATGTGGGTTTGTACAATTTAATTAGTTTTTTTGGAATTGGATCTTATAAGTTGTTCTGGTTCATGCATTTCAAAGGTAGTGCTTAGAGAGGGACAAAGAGAGGGGTTGTAAATGAGTTTGTGTGCTTGGATGAGTTGGGTATAAGTGAGGTGGTTAGGTAGCTCAAGCCAGTTCAGTTGGTGAAGAGAATTACAATGGTGAGAAATGGCTGTGTGACCTGCCGCAAATTTTGATATCTTGTTATAGTAAGAAGAGAGTTTTATTTTGAGGGTGGATTGCAGGTTGGTGAGGATAGATGCACCATATAGGAGGAATGGGATGAGATAAGTATTGGCTAGTTTGAGCCTGGTGGAAGGAGAGATACAACTATTATGGCAGTATAGCATATAAAGTTTTTTGTGGGTTTTTTTGATATGTATTTGTAAATGTTTATTGAATTTTAGTTGGTCATCTGTGAGTACTCCTAGTAGTTTAGTGTCAGAGACTATATTATGAATGAGTGTTTATTGAGGGAGGAGGTTTTGGAGGCAGTGAATAACATAAGTTTAGTTTTGGTTGCATTAAGAGCAAGATGGTTGTCTAGCATCCACTGCTCAGTAGAGGAGAAGGCGCTTTCGGTAAGCTTATTTAGAGTGGGGATAGAAGGGGGAGGAGCAGATAATGGTAGAATCGCTGGCATATTGGATGAGGCTGCAATTTAGAATGGCTTGGTAGAAGTCATTAATTAATATATTAAATAATAGGGGGCCTAAAATGGAGCCTTGGGGGATCCCTGTGAGAGTATTAAGGAAGGGTGAAGTGGCTTTATTCCATTTGACTGCTTGTTGTTCTGGTTGTGAGGTAGCTGGGGAACCATTTGATACAGGAAGGGGAGAGGTTTAGTTTGAAGAGTTTATTAATAAGCAAGTTGTTGGGAATAGTGTCAAACGCCTTGGAGAGGTCAAGGAGAAGGGTGGACACAAAATGGCTGGAATCACTGGCTTTGTTAATTGTTTCAAGGAAGGAAGCCAGGGGAAGGAAGAATCAAGGCCAATGAACAAAAAAAAAAAAGTCAGTGGAGTGGAAGGTAAGTACAAGTATGCAAGAGGGGATAAGGGATGTTCTAGCAGTGGTATATAGAACGGATTAGAGTGGTTCAGAGAGGTAAAGATGGTGCCACAGGAAGGAAGGGAAAGTTAGAGTCTGGGGGAGGGGTTGGAAAGAAAAGAAAGTGAAAGAAACTGGGGGAGGGGTTGGCGAGAGAGTGGAGATGGATGTCACAGTGGCCTAGCTGGTTGGAACCAGTACTGACAGGGCCAGGTCAGCAGTGTGAAACATTTTCTGAAGGATATGAAGTCTGAAATGCATATATCTGTAATTATTTAGAGAATTAATTCCTCAGTAACTTGCCAGAAAAATAAAAATGACTATTGGACAAGAGTATTTCATATACAGAAGTTATTACACAAATAAATAAGCTTAAATCAAACAAAGCACCGGGTAATGATGGTATTATACCAGAGATATATAAAATCCTTTCTAAAAGTACATATTCATTAATACATAAGGTTTTTATTTTGACCCAGACTGAGTTAATAACCCCCCATCTTGGCAATATACATTTATTTCACCAATTTTAAAACCTAATAAAGATCCAACTAGATGTTCTTCATATCGGCCCATCTCATTACTTAATGTTGATTATAAAATGTTTATGAGTATTTTTGCTGATAGATTGAAGACAATCATTCCGGCATTATAGATATAGATCAGACAGGCTTCATTGTAAATAGAAATACTTTTGATAATATAAGAAGAACTTTAACATTAATTGATTTTGCAAATAGGAAAAAGAAAGATTTAACACTTATTAGTCTTGATATAAGTTCAGCATTTGATTCAGTAAGTTGGGACTATCTGTTTACCTTACTGAAGTGCACAAACTTCTCAGATGCATTTGTAAATCTAATTGAGCATTTATACAAAGGAACGTTGGCTTATATTAAGGTAGGAACATATGTTTCACAAAAATACCCATTCTTAAAGGTACAAAACAAGGATGTCCACTTTCTCCACTATTATTCACTTTAGTAATGGAGCCTTGGGCTAATTTGATCAGAAACAGTACTGACATAGAGGGTTTTGAAATAGATGAAAATACAACATCCAAAATTCAACTTTTTGCAGATGGTGTTCTAATTACATCAGCAGGATCTAATTCTTCTATGCAGTCTCTATTTGATAAAATGATGAATTTTAAAAGTATTTCTGGTTTAATATTCAATGAAGAAAAAACTAAAATACTACCTATATATACACGAAAATATATTCTCATTAGTGATTTTACTAAATATGTACCCAATTCAGGTCAGATAACTTATTTAGGTATAATACTATCTAAAGATATTAAATCTATTATATATAATAATTATAATACCTGTTTTCTTAATATACAAAATCTTTTTAATACCTGGAATAATATGTTTTATACTATGGAGGAGAGACTTACAATTATTAAAATGATAATACTCCCCAAGATTTTATACTTAATACAATCAATAATACTTCCACCTACAAAAATAATTATCAAGAAACTGAATACACTAATGTTAAATTTCCTATGGGCACCTAATAGACCTAGGATTGCATTAAAGAAACATACTAATAGCTGGTCTCAAGGGGTATTTCTTTTCCAGACTTTAATTTATATACTATCTCTTCTATTGTAAAAGTTATTACTTTATTAATAGATCAGTCATATGTCGCAAAATGGAAAGATTATTGGGAGCTAATTAGTATGCACTTCATGAAAATCTCCTTAACACATAAAAATATGATTGTAAATAACTCCATGTTATGGTTACTAAAGGAATTTTGTACTTCACCTATTACACCTAAACATATGGTTTGTTACCCATTAAATATTATTATTAGCTATCATAACTTTATATTCATGCACCCTAAGTATAGGGAATGGAATTTTATTGTATTCCCTATAATGTATACTCAGGGTATGCTTTTGTCATCTACTTCTGAAGGAACTCATTTAGCTATAGATAATGATCTAAAGTACTGGTATCAGTTGATATCTGATAATAAAGTTAAAAATCTAGATTTCTTAAAACAAGAATTTGATCTAAGAGAAACTTGCTGGTTAGAGGTTCAGACCTTTAGACAACATCTGATTAATAAAATAGATCTAATGTCTATAACAGTTAAAGAATCTATTCCAACACTGATTGATTACTTGATATTAAATTTACAACATAAAGTTTCTGATAATTATCAGACAAGAAACTTTTTACAGTGTAGATTCATACTGGAATTATTTCACTTCTATTAATGGGGACCTACCAAATCAACAAGATAAACAATATATATTGGAATCTGCTTATAGAACTACGTCTTCCATTGTCTGGAGACTTTATACATGGAAATTTTTACATAGATCTTTTTATACACCTTTGATGATGAATAAAATAAATAATAAAGATAATTTATGTAAGAGATGTAATGTAGAAATTAATGCTGACTGGGCTCATATGTTTTATGACTGTATAAAATTGAAAGAATACTGGAAGTCAGTTAATGAATTTTTGCAGGCTCTTTTTTACAGATAATTTCATTATTTCTAAATCTCTTATATTATTCAACACACCTGTACCTCAAAGTGTTAAAAAGGTTAAGCTTCCCTTGTTATGGTCTATTCTAGCAGTGGCTAGGAAAATAATAACTAGAAATTGGATTTCAGATACACCTCCTTCGTTCAATGAATTTAAAAATGTTATGAACATAGTGTGCCATATGGAAATAAACACAATTAGGACAAGAACAACTAGAAAAACATCTTATTATATTGTATGGGATAATTTACAAAATTTCAATAGCACGGTGTTTTAGTTTAATTAATTGATCTGATTGTAGTGGATGTCTTTGTAAATACTTTAGTTGTTTTGTTGAATATTATAATAATACCTATTTTTAATTACTTGTATAAAATTGTTATGATATTTCTCTTATATGTTAAAACAATAAACCTGTTTTGAAAAAAAAAAAGAAAAATAAAAATGTTTAGTGGGGAACACCAAAATTATTAGGCTAAAATGAGGACTTTTGAAAAAACTTGGAATAGTTGATGGCTTGGCCGCCAGGTATTTTGAAATTGACAGAACTATCTAAAAAGGTAAAAAGAGGAAAAGTTCAGCAGCACATACAAACTTATGCATACCAACTCTGAGATTGACATATCTCTGAGAAAACTGAAGTGCTCCAAGAGACAGCAGTCTTGGACTTGGTATGTGTAAGTCTGGATTTTTGATCATATACTCACTGTTAGTCCAAATAATAGTCAGCTGCTGCACCGGAAGTGCAGAAAGGCTCTGTAGCAGCCTTTGACATGCTGTTTGCATTCTAAAATGTTTAGATTCCATATACACCTCAATGAATTTATCTTGTGGTAACTGATACACCAGACATCAAGGAGCATGTATAAAATTAACTGATATTTTTGCATATTAAGCCATCAGGTGGGAAGCCTAAAAAAATTCTACTAATAAAAAAGAAGACCGTTCTCCTGCAACTAAATGCAGCAATGACAGAGAGGGGCATTGCTTTGAATCATCATAAAATTCCCAATAAAATGAGCTGGAGTAGTTCAGAAAAGAAAATGAAATAAAAAAGAAAACTGCATTCATTTTTTTAATGTTCTATAATGTGACTGCTTGCAGTTGTGTTGAACTAATGATCACATTAGGGAACATTAAAAAATATATAATGAATTGAGTACAGCAGTAGAGTATCTTGTAAATCCCATCACTGCATCTCACTAAAACAAATGGACTGGGTAGAACTACCTCACCATCTTGTACTCTCTCAACTCTCCATTATTCACTCTATCCTTTACTTGCCTTCTTTCTGCCCAACACTTGCTCCACTTATTTCTTATTACTCTACCTCCAGACAACTTAGAAGCTCTAATCAAAACTTACTCCAAATTTATAAACCCAAAACTAAAACTGGATGTAAACTGTATAGGTATCATCCATCCATGTCTTGGAATAAACTACCTCAAGAACTACAGTCCCTTACCAACACCAAAAGTATTCAAGTCAGCATTAAAAGACCACCTCAAAAATCATTGGTACTGCCACTGTACTCAGCCACCATAAAATGTATACATATTATCCCTCTTTCTCTGTCTTCGATCTTTCATACTAGTCCACTGTACATCCCTTCTCCCCTGTTATTCCACTAGCTTTTATACTCTCAACCTCCAGTCTCTTCACATTTCTAACTTTCCATTTCACCATCCCCTATACAAGTCTAGACCCCTCCTCCTAGCCCTTCTTCTCTCTACCTCTTATTCCCTATCCCTCTCCTCTCTATACAAATTCCTAACCCCTCCATGTCACCTACTCTCATCTTCACATCTTACTTCATTCCCTTACTTTGTAAAGCCTTTATTCTAAACTACTGTTTAATCAAATTGTATTGTAAAGACTGTAAATAGTTTACTTTTCTGTTGTGAGGCTGCGTCCTACATGAACTCCAAGAAGAGCTAAACCCAAACATAAAACTACTGTTCAATCTCAGCCTTACTACAGGATATGTAGCAAAGAGTGGCATACAGCAACAGTGGTCCCTCTCCACAAAGGTGGTGCCTCAACGGACCCTGGAAACTATCGCCCCATAAGCCTGACTAGCGTGGTCTGCAGAGCTATGGAAAGGATCATCATGGACCTCATAAATAAAGATATTGGGGACCTACAGACACTGGATCCTACCCAGTTTGGCTTTAAGGGCAGATCCTGCCTCTTAAACCTGGTTGACTTCTTTGAAACAGTCACCAAGGCCATTGACGAAGGGAAGGTGGTCCACACAGCCTATCTGGACCTCGCAAAGCCTTTGATACAATACCCCACTCAGGCATTATAGATAAGCTCACCAGCTTAAATATAAACCCCTATGTCACTAGATGGGTTGCAAACTGGCTCAAGGACAGAACCCACATGGTTAGAATTGCTGGAGCCATGTCAGACTTCAAACCAGTTACAAGTGGCGTCCCACAAGGCTCAGTCCTGGGACCTCTCTTGTTTGGTATATATTTCTCAGAGGTACAGGCCAACAAGGAAAGACTGTGGCTGACCAAGTTCGCAGATGACTGCAAACTGGGCGCCATAATCGACTCTCCAGCCGACACAAGCATCCTCCAAAAGGGCCTCATAGAAACAGACAACTGGTGCCAGAGCCATGGCCTCAAGCTAAACACCAAAAGTGTATAGTCATCCCTTTGGCAAAAACAGTGCCCACAAATTACCACATAGGTGGTAATCCATTAAGTACAGAAGAAGTAATTAGGGACCTGGGGACCCAAGTTGATAGCAATCTCTCATTTGACAACCACGTGGCCAAAGTGGTTAGAAAAACATTTTATATAGCCCACCTAATCATGAAGGGATTCACATCTAGATTAGGGAGGTCATCGTGCCTCTTTACTCATCCCTCATCAGGCCCATAATTGAGTACAATGCCCCTTTGGGATGTACCTTACCAAACACCTGCAGCAACTGGAAAGACCCCAAAAGTACCTCACCAAGAGGATCAAAGGGCTCAAACAGATGCCATATGCTGCCCGGTTAAAGAAACTCCAGCTCTACTCAGTGGCATACCGCCTGCTCAGAGGTGACCTGTGCCTGACATATAAGGCCATGTCCAACCCGAATTAAGGGACATGCTGCACCTCAAAAAATCCAAATCCCATCGAGCTACATGCTCGAGAGACTTGAACCTCAGCACTGAAATAAATAGGACATGCTGGAGGGACAGATTCATAACCCAGAGGCTCCCTTCATTCTGGAATAAAATTCCAGTCCAGGTTAGGCAGAGTCCCTCATTGACTCTTTTCAAGAGGAATCTTGATGAGTGGATGGGAGATCGTAGGTTTACCCCGGGTATCACTTCTGTGTCACTGTTAGACAGAGGCACAGTATACTAACCTCGAAAAAGGGCATAGCAAAATTAATTTAAAATGGGTGGCGAAAGCCAAACATACTCTGGCTAGGCTTATAAATGCCCTAGGGCAGATAGCCTAGTATGAACCTATGAACCTATGATTGTACTGTATAGACTGTTTTTAGAGTTCTTTTTTTTCATTGCTTACTCTAGTTGTTAGAATAAGGTGTGTTATATTAATACTTGACTGCTGTATTTTTATTTTTACTTGTACTTAATGGAGTTTTTCTCCCCGGGTCACTGCTGAAAAGGGGTACCTGCCCAGCCAGTCTAACCCGGTCAACAAATGTAAAATAAATAAATAAATAAATAAAAAGCTGACTTACAAAGATGGTACAGAGTTTCCTTCACAGATAAGATTATAATAATCAGTAGAAGCAGTGGAGACTAGTAACCACATACCTTAGATAAAAATAAAATTCCACAGGGGCACAACCTGTGTGGTTCTTCAACAGCAACATGTGGAAAAACAAAGGACGGTATTGTCAAAGTGCTGCAGTGCCCATAAATTTTAAACAGCACCATGAGATAGCTGCAGGTTGGAAGATGGCTGGTAGTACCAGAGACATGTATAGAAGGGTTGAGAAAACAATCAAAATTATGATTTTTGTTAGCAGTGTGAATATTCTTCAAAAGATAGGGGAGAAGCTCCTATTAGAAATGAAAAAAACCTGTTTAGAAACACATAGTGGTACTTTAAGCAGAATTGAAGCCTTAGTATGCTAAGGATAGTGAACAAGCAATATCACTGACAATGGAATGCAACACAAATGCTCCACTTAGCAACTGCTGTGGAGTATGCTGAGCCTGCCGTCTTGGGACAATGTGGGAGAAGGATCCGCATCTGTCCTAAATGTATTTGGCAATATCCCACAGATAAAAGGAAGTACTAGAGACATGGAGAAAATGACTTCACTTCTTGCGAAGTGGGATTAAAGAGTGGAGTAAGGACTCTGTGGAACTTTTCATATATTACTTGTGGAAACCTGAAGAAGGACCATATGGAGAACTGTAGAATAGAGTGGAACTCAGACCTATTGGTATCCTGGAGTGGTTGCATCACTTTGAATCTGCATCTGGACAAAAGCTCTGAAGACTGGAATATTGGACTGCAAGTTACTTGCCAAACTGTAGGTGACAAAACTTAGCTGTGAATTACTTAACCAGCTATGTTGTGTAAGATGCTCATTGTCATAGACAGAACTTTTACATTTTGTTACTGTAGGTAATGTAATGTCACATTTTGTCACTCTACATAAGCTGTACTAAATCTGAGTCAAGGGCATCTGGTGTGTTTGCCTCACTGTAACTTGTATTAAGATTTTTTTAGCAAGATAGGGAAATTGGGGCTAGCACAATATATGGGCTGTCATCAGAGGTTACATCTGTCTGAATCACTGCCCTTGTGATGTTTTCTAACTGTAGGTGCATATCAATATGAGTCTCAGCATTGCTGAGTTCCCTGGAATGATTGTGCTGCTGTAACCCTGTAGTAGACCTCTCTATAGTGATAATACTTAGAAACTGAAGTTTATACCAATAGAAATTGGAGCATTCATTGCAGGACATTACTGCCCTAGTACATTTGGGGTAACTTCCAAAGCAGCAGTTCATTCAGTTTTCTGCCCACTGTGATATTTAACTAATGGAGGCATTTAGGGTTGCATACCGTACTGTGCAGCTTTCTGCTCATTGTGATATTTGGTAACTGACAGAGCAGCTGGGGGTTACATATTGTAGTAGGTACTTTGCACAGTGTATACTGTCAAAGAGTTCTGTTTTCAGACTGCCACATAATTTAACCTAGATTGGTGTTATGCTTCTGCAGTTGCCCATTGAGATGTGAAAAATCAAAAAGCAATTCCTTGGTCACATCTGACTGAAAACTGCACTCAACAGAAACAATATTTTTGTATGGGGCAAGCCCCCTGCATCTCCCATGCCCCATTAAATATATATATATATATATATATATATATATATATATATACACACTAAATGCCATTGTAATACAACAATGGGAAAATAAGAAAACCCCCAGTAAAGTGCACAGTGTTGTTAGACAAACAGATTCATTGGTGAAGAAGACTTTAAAGATTCATAAATGCAGACAGATTTGCTTGGGAAAGTTGGAACATGGACACATTTCCATTGTGCCACTGAGTAGCTGTATCTTTTGGATGAAGTTGGCATTTGAACAGAAAGACTTTCATTGTTTTACATGATGCTGTAAATAAAATTGTACTAGTTCATAGGTTCATAGGTTCATACTAGGCTATCTGCCCTAGGGCATTTATAAGCCTAGCCAGAGTGTGTGTGGCTTTCACCACCCCTTAGGATGAGAATACTATACCCATTAGTTTGCTGTGCCTCTGTCCAGCAGTGATACAGAGATGATTCCCGGGGTAAACCTACGATCTCCCATCCACTCGTCAAGATTTCTCTTGAACAGAGTCAGGGAGGGGCTCTGCCTCACATGGACTGGGATTCTATTCCATAGTGTAGGGAGTCTCTGGGTGATGAATCTGTCCCTCCAGCATGTCCTATTTATATCCGTGTTGAGGTTTAAGTCTCTTGCTCTCGTGGCTCTGGTGATTTGGATTTTTGAGGTGGAGCATGTCCATTAATTCGGGTTGGACATGGCCTTGTATGTCAGGCACAGATCACCTCTGAGCAGACGGTATGCGACTGAATAGAGCTGGAGTTTCTTCAGTCGGGCATCGTATGACATATGTTTGAGCCCCTTTATCCTTTTGGTGAGGAACTTTTGGGGTCTTTCCAACTGCTGCAGGTGTCGGGTAAGGTACATTCGAATGGGGCGTTGTACTCAATCATTGGTCTGATAAGTGAAGAGTACAGGGGTACAATGACCTCTCCTGATCTGGATGTGAATCCCTTCATGATCAGGTGGGCAATGTAGAAGGTCTTCCTAACCACTTTGGCAATGTGAGTGTTAAAAGAGAGGTTACTGTCAACTTGGGTCCCCAGGTCCCTGATAACTTCTTCCGTGTTTAATGGATTACCACCTATGTGGTAATTAGGGGTTACCTTGTTTTTCCCAAAGGGTATGACTATACATTTTTGGCATTTAGCTTAAGGCCATGGCTCTGGCACCAGTTATCCATTTCTATGAGACCTTTCTGGAGGATGTCTGTGTCTGATGGAGTGTCAATTATGGTGCCCAGTTTGCAGTCATCTGCAAATTTTGTCAGCCACAACCCCCTATGTTTGCCTGCACTTTAGAAAAATAAATGCCGAACAAGAGGGGGCCCAGGACTGAGCCCTGTGGGACACCGCGACCGGCTTAGAGTCTGACATGGTACCAGCAACTCTAACCCTGTGTGTTCTGTCCTTGAGCCAGTTTGCAACCCATCTTGTGACATATGGGTTTACATCTAAGCTGGTGAGCTTTTCTATGATGCCCGAGTGGGGTATTGTGTCGAATGCTTTTGCTAGGTCAAGGTAGGCTGTGTGAACTGCCTTACCCTCATCAATGGCCTTAGTGACTGTTTTGAAAATCAGACCAAGTTCAAGAGGCAGGATCTGCCCTTGACAAAGCCAAATTGGGTAGGATCCAATGTCTGTAGGTCCCCAATGTCTTTATTTATGAGTTCCATTATGATCCTCTCCATAGCTTTGCAGACAAGGCTCGTCAAGCTTATGGGGCGGTAATTTCCAGGGTCCGTAGAAGCACCGCCTTTGTGGAGTGGGATCACAGTTGCCGACGCCATTCTTTGATCCTGTAGTAAGGCTAAGATTAAACAGCAGCCTTATGTGTGGGTTTAGTTCCTCATTGAGTTTGTGTGCACACAGCCGGGGACACCGTCCGGTCCCATTGATGCTGTGTTTTTGCTTTAGAGAGAGCAGCTCTCACCTGCGCATCTGACATGTTTGGGAGGCTAGACTCTGGTGGCATAGATATTTCTCCTTTTGGGGTGGAGAAATTTGCACTGAACCTGTCTGCCAGTATGTTGGCAATGTCTGTGGGTTCAGTGATTTTTATCATTTTGGACTAATTCTGAGCATATCTGGGAGTTTCCACCCAGGTTTCTAACATAGCTAAAGAAGGCTTTATGATTGTCTTTTGTGTCATTAGCGATTTTTCTCTCAAAGTTGGCCTTGGATGATTTTATGAGTGATCATAGTTTTTGCTAGTATTGATCAGAGATGCCTTCCCATTTAGGGATTTTGCTCTGTCATGTAGTAGCTTTCTCCTCTTGTTGTAGAGTTTGTTTATGGCTGGAGTCCACCAGACCGGGCGCCTGCCTTTGGTGGAAAAGGTCTTGATTTTATTAGGGATTGCTTGATCCATACATTCCTGGAGGTGCTCGTAGAAGGCATTTGTAAGGGTTTCAGCAGCGTGGGTTGTGGTTTCCACTGGCTCGGGGGCCTTGAAGGATACCACTCCAGTCTTAAGAAGTGTGAAGTTTGCTTTTGAGAAGTTCTTCACTGTGGTCTTTTTTGCTGGGGGTGGCGGCGGGATGTGGATCTCCAGTGAGATTAATTTATGGTCTGATCTCACCAATGAGGGATATACTTCCGGTGTGGAGCATTTTGTCCCCATGTTTGTGATGATCAGGTCTAGTATATTTTCTCCTCTTGTGGGAATGGTGACTAGTTGTTCCATAGCATTTGAGTTTATGAACTCAAGGAACCTTTGGGCTAGGGTGTTGGGGCTTGAGTAATGTTCCCAGTCTATGTTTGGGTAGTTGAAGTCACCCAATATGATGATGTTTGGAGAGACATTTATACTCTCCAGTGTCTTCAGGAAGGCTGTGTGGGTTTCCTGAGTTTGAGAAGGTGGTCTGTAGCATGTTACAAACTGTAGGGCAGTTTTACCTATGGTTAATTGCACCTGGATGGTCTCCGATGCCGTTGCCACTAACCTGGAGGTGTGGGTATCCTTTATGAATATGGATACTCCCTCCTTTGTAGTTTAGTCCGGATTTTGGGGCGGAGCATGATATGAGGCATAACCTGATAGTGCTGGGGTGCTCTCAGGAGCCTTGAACCAGGTTTCAGTCACAGCACAAACATCGATGTTCTCCATACTGAGGAGGGCTTGAGGCGTGCATCTTGAGGTTTAGACTTCTGGCATTGAGCAGTATTACCCTTAGTTTTTCTCCACTTTTGTTTTCTAGGTAGGTTTATCATTTGAGCCTTGCCTAAAAAGGCACTATGGGGTGGCAAGAGCCTTTGCCAATATCCGGAAGCCCAGGGTGACAGGTGCAAGCCATCCTGGCTAGAAACAGCGTGGCTTGTCAAGCATGTCATCCCAGGCAGACAGACATTGGATCCCCTTAGAATGACACCAGTAATTAAGCCAATTATTAAAGCTGATCATTTTGTCTCTGTATTGTGGCATCATTCTTGGTGAGGGTAGGATACTGCTCAGGGTCAGGGTCATACGGTCTGGGCTACATAATCTGAGAGCTCCTCTATGTCTCTTTTCATGTAGTCCAGGGAGGTACGTCTCAGGTCGTTCACACCGGCATGGACAATGACTGAGTCATACTTGTACTTGCTGTGGAGTTACCTGAGTGCTTGTGTTATGTGGCGGATTCTAGCGCCTGACAGGCAGCTAACTGTGATCTTTTCCTTGCTCAGTCTGGTGAGTGGGACGTCAGTGTGTCTGACTATGGAGTCACCTATAACAAGTGTGTCTGGCATTGTGTTTGGCCTTAAGGGCTGTGACTGTTTAGCACACTGACTTTGAGAACTATGTGTTGCATGTCTTATGTCTTGAGGTGGCAGTTGCTTGGGTGTCTGCTTTGGAGGCCTCTGTAGTTTTGGTAGATTTTTGATCAGTGCCTCTGAGTATGTCTTTGTGTGTTTATGTGTTTGTTTTGCAGTTGTGATAGTTCTATGTGAAACTGGGTTTGTGGTGTGCGTGGTTTCCTTCTCCTCCTGTCTGGTCTTGCCAGTCCTGAGTTGAGAGAGCTCAGCCTCCAGTTTGGCTATATAGTTGCATCTCTCACATGTATTTGTGTTTTGTGGGAGAAGGAGTGGGTTGTCTGTGTACATGAGGCAATTGTAACATTGCCTCAAGATGCCCAGATTCACCAGCTGAACAGGAGAGGACGCTAGCAACTGACCCTTGACATGCTAGAAAAAGTGAAAAAAGTTTGCTGTGTAACTGAGTCAGAAGGGACCTATAGGAAATGGGTACTCAAGGGATTCTAGGCTAATGTAGTACTTTGTTTAGTATACAAGTACTTTACCTATATAAAAATGCTTTAGGAGCAAGTGCTGAGCTATTGAGATAGAGAATAGACTGTTAGATTGCAAGTAGAGAAGTTCTAAGGGAAAAATTGAAGAGCAGACTTTACGGAGCCAGAAATAGTTTAACCTTGTTTAACCGGTGCTGCCCGATGGTGCTCTATGGGCAACTCTGTGCTAAATCACGCAAGCAGCTAAAGCGGGCTTTATAGCAGGGGGTTGAAAAGACCTAGGAATTGACCCAAAATGGCCAATAGACTACAAGTTTCTGGCTGGAACCACTGCTCTAGGGACAAATAGGCTGCTCAGTGCTCCCCACTCCCACTGGTGAACAAAGAAGCTTCCCTTTATCCAAATAAGGATATGGAATAGCACAGGAACCAAGCCAAAGCCCAGAGATCAGCAAACTCTGAAGACTGGACTATTCTAGTTCAGTAAGGTGGGAAAACAAGATTTTTTACAGAAAACAGAGGAAAAACAGACAGTAAATGCTATAAATGCTTTTAAGCGCACTTGAATGTGTTAGCCTACAGGTAAAATTAAGCAACAAATAACTTTTTAAAAGTGCAAAACAGTTAATCAACACAAAAACAGTTTAAATAGAATGCAGAGCTGTATAAACAGGCGAAAATGCAGTCGCTAAGCAGTAAATAATTAAAAAGCCAGAAAAAAATACTTAAATCAGGAAAAAGTCACTCTTTTGCTCTCTGTTGCTTGTAGAACTCTGCAGGACACCACGAGGAGCTGTGCTGAGTTGAATACAAGTGAAAAAGCGCGCTAAAGCAGGCTTTATTACAGGGGGCTGAAAAGAGCTAGGAATTGACCCAAAATGGCCAATAGACTACAAGTTTCTGGCTGGAACCACTCCTCTAGGGACAAACAGGCCGCTCAGTGATCCCCACTCCCACTGGTGAACAAAGACGCTTCCTTTTATCCAAATAAGGATTTGGAATAGCACAGGAACCAAGACAAAGCCCAGAGGTCAGCAAACTCTGAAGACTGGACTATTCTAGTTCAGTAAGGCGGGAAAACAAGATTTTTTTTTTTTTGCAGAAAACAGAAGAAAACAGACAGTAAATGCTATAAATGCTTTTAACGCTAGCTACTTTTGAGTGTGTTAGCCTACAAGTAAAATTAAGCAACAAATAACTTTTTAAAAGTGCAAAACAGTTAATCAACACAAAACAGTTTAAATAGAATGCAGAGCTGTATAAACAGGCGAAAAACAGTCGCTAAGCAGTAAATAATCAAAAGCCAGAAAAAATACTTAAATCAGGAAAAAGTCACTCTTTTGCTCTCTGCTGCTTGTAGAACTCTGCAGTACACCACGAGGAGCTGTGCTGAGTTGAATACAAAGCGCTAAAAGCGGGCTTTATTACAGGGGCTGAAAAGAGCTAGGAATTGACCCAAAATGGCCAATAGACTACAAGTTTCTGGCTGGAAACCACTCCTCTAGGGACAAATAGGCGCTCAGTGTTCCCCACTCCCACTGGTGAACAAAGACGCTTCCTTTTATCCAAATAAGGATATGGAATAGCACAGGAACCAAGACAAAGCCCAGAGATCAGCAAACTCTGAAGACTGGACTATTCTAGTTCAGTAAGGCGGGAAAACAAGATTTTTTTCCCAGAGGAAAAACAGACAGTAAATGCTATAAATGATTTTAAGCGGCTAGCACACTTGAGTGTGTTAGCCTACAGGTAAAATTAAGCAACAACTAACTTTTTAAAAGTGCAAAACAGTTAATCAACACAAAAACAGTTTAAATAGAATGCAGAGCTGTATAAACAGGCGAAAATGCAGTCACTAAGCAGTAAATAATCAAAAAAACCAGAAAAAAATACTTAAATCAGTTATAGCAAATGCAGTTATAACAAATGCTCTGAAATATACTGTATATTTCCAAAATGTTTGAGAAGGACAGTCAGAACACAAGAAGGTTCAGGCGAAAGAGAAAAAAAAAAAAAAAAAAAAAAAAAAAGTTTTGTTTTACTTTTTGAAAGGGAAAAATGAGGAACAGAAGGCCTTATCAAATGTTCTCTCTGTATTAAGCAGAATGAGCTAATGACACTAGACTGGGAGACTAGACATCTCTTTATTTCCTGTTTGGTTTCATGACAGATAATTTTACTACACATTTAATGTTTTAATTTGTAAAAGTTGTAGCACTTTTGTGATTTTTCTGCTTCTTGTGGCATACTGCCATAGAGAATTGCAGTTGCTTTCTTCTATAACGCCCCCTTGTAATGTGCCATAAAATTAAACTAAATAGGATGTTTTTGTTTCCTGTGAAAAATTTCAGATTACACATATATCCCTGACTTGCTGTCCATCCAGAGTGTAAGTGATATCTAGCACTGAAATGTTTAATTCTTGTCTTTACAGTGCTTTTTCTAGAAATGTGCTTGTTATTGAAAAGCCAAATAAAATTGACAGACCCAAGTCTAGTTCATCCATCTATCCATAACTCCTTTTTCCCATTTTTACTCACGGGGTTGAGATCACTTCAACCGTGACAATCACCTATAGCTAAGGTTTATACCACCAGGTGGCTAGCCCTGCTACGGTAGTTTTTCCACATCGCACACATACACACTTATGGCAAATTTAGAGTGTCCGATCCACCTACTGTATGTCTTTGGAATGTGGGAGGAAACTGGAGCAGCCTGTGGAAACCCTTACAAACACAGGGAGGACATATGAACTCTGCACAGAAGGCACTGCAGCCAAGAATCGAATCAGGGAACCTCTTGGTGTGAGGTAACAACACTATCTACTGCACCACTGTGTCTAGTTGTAGTCAAGTAATTTTATTCTTCCAGAAACTGTGTACAATTGTAATTATTTCTGATATGTGCTGCTGAAACATGATAATCGTAAAATGTCACTTCATGCACAAATCCACGTGCATTTTAGGAGTGCACTGATTAAGTAGCACGATGCCACAATAATCTTAATGTAATTCAGATATGGAACTAAGACTGTGTAGTTGGAGCTGATGGATGGGCAGGTCATCTTAAAACAATAGCATTAGGGTGGGTTCTAGAGTGAGGTTTTGCACTGCATTATGTCGGGTGGGCAAGACTGACTTTTTCTGTATGTATCAGGAATATACAGAATTCATGTTTGTTACTGAAATAGACTGAAGCAAGAACATTTGGAAAAAAAAAAAAAAAGATTTCATGAAGACCCTTGACTCACAGAGCCTGTCATCACTACATTAGAATCCACTTTCTAGGGAAGTTGTGATGGTAATGGAACTTCTTATCATGTCATCACTTCTTAGGGCAAAATCATCAGATGTCAAGGGGCCAAGATTGTCAATAATACATGTACAAACAAGGTATGAACAATGGGATGAGTTGTATTTGCTGTAGAAAGACAAAATACTTGCACTGATTTGAGTGTTTGTGCACAGATATGAAATTACATTAAAACGTCAGTAGTAGTACAGCAGTAGAAAAAAAATCAAACTTTCATGGCGAATGACTAAAAATGATTTACAGGAAGATTATGAAATGGCAGTTGGTGATAGGAAGTAAAATACGGACCGGGTCTAATGAAAGTGATGTAGATTCAGAGGTTTTGATTTGTTTGGTCACTTTGCTTCTGCATCTGAGGTGTATGTAGGTAATTTGGCACCTGGAAGTTGAACCCCCCCCCCAAAAAAAAATTCTACTCACAGCTGTTTGCAGACCCTAGGCAAAGGGCTGTTTTATATATCTGTCTATATAAAACCTCATTGTACACTGCTCAACTGCCTGTTGTTAACCTTACTAAAGAGCTGTACTAGTTCCTTGAAGCATTTCATTACACACAATGGCATGTTACTCAAAGAAACTGCCTTTGTGAAATCTGAAGGTTTTTTCCTTTCCTTTTTTTTTTTTTTTCTTCACATGTTCCTGCTTCAGTCTAGCTCAGTGAAAAATATTCCTGCTGTGCATTACAGGAGATTTCACTAATGACTGAATCACTGCAAGCAGTCTCTGCAGTCACAGCTGCTTGATAACATTGACAGTACTGCTTAACTTTACAAGGATTAGTAATTACATCTTAGTACCATTCATGCCCCCTGACGTTAGTCACACTGCCCCACTGACTGACTGAATCCCATTTACAGAGAATGCTTACAGTGACTACTCACCACTGTTTCTGCTGGGTCTGAGAAGTTCCCCATATAGCCTGAGTCTGGGGCAACTGCTCCCTTCCCACCTGCCCTTGCTACAGTCTTGATCTGAGTATTCGTAAAATGTCACATTAATTACATAGCTGGAAATAAGAATTGCTAAAGTTGCCATTCATAAGACGTGAAGTAGCAACCTTGACTGTGTTTTTTTGTGTGAACATAGTAGTATCATACATCTCAGCCTCTAAGCATTACAAATCATAGCAAAGGGTCAGAAGGAGAAACACTGTCTTATTTTTCTCAATAGATTGCCTTTATGTATTAGATCCTAGGTAGTTAGTGAAAGGCAACCATCGTATAGGCTTAGTTTATATATTTAATAAAGTAAGTACTCATAAACCGGTCTGACTTTGAGGAACATCATGAATCTAGGAGGAATAAAGCTAAATGGACCTCCTGCATATCCAAAAAACAAACAGCACCAGAATTACCTGTTCTAAAAACTCAAACCATGCCTATAATATAAATAGGACCTGTTGGAAGGAGAGGTACGTATCCAAGAGACTACCCCTTCTCTGGAACAAGCTTCCCCATCTATGTGAAGCAGAGTTCCTCCCTTACCCAATTCAAGTATAACTTGGACAGTTGGATGGAGAACAGGAAGTTCATCCCTGGTTTGGCACCTCTGTCTGTAATGAACACATGTAGCGTGCAAATAGTTAATTTTCCAAGCCCCTACTTACACTTACCAAGGGTACCTGATCATTATTAGTAAAAAAATACGAGCACTCATAAAATCAACTAAGGCCAGTTTTGAGAGAAAAATTGCCATGGATTCAAAGGACAATCATAAGGCCTTTTTCAGCTATGTTAGGAACCTGGGTGGAAACTCCCAGATATGCTCAGAATTAGTCCAAAATTATACAAAAATCACTGAACCCACAGACATTGCCAACATACTGGCAGACAGGTTCAGTGCAAACTTCACCCCCCTCTCCCCCCCTAAAGGAGAGATAACTATCCCAGCAGAGTGTAGCCTCCCGGACATCTCAAATGCGCAGGTGAAAGCTGCTCTCTCTAAAGCTAAAAACACAGCATCAATGGGACCGGATGGTGTCCCCGGTTGTGTGCTACATGAGCTAAATGAGGAATTAAACCCGCACATAAGGCAGCTGTTTAATCTCAGCCTTACCACAGGATACGTGCCCAAGGAGTGGCGTACGGCAAGTGTGGTCCCACTCCACAAAGGCGGTGCCTCTACGGACCCTGGTAATTACCGCCCCATAAGCTTAACAAGTCTAGTCTGCAAAGCTATGGAGAGGATCATAATGGAGCTCATAAACAAAGATATAGGGGACTTGCAGACATTGGACCCAACCCAGTTTGGCTTCGTCAAGGGCAGATCATGCCTTTTGAACTTGGTCGACTTCTTCAAAACAGTCACCAAGGCCATTGATGAGCCAAAGGCAGTCCATACAGCCTACCTTGACCTTGCAAAAGGTTTCGACACAATACCCCACTCGGGTATTGTAGAAAAACTTACCAGCTTAAATGTAAACCCATATGTCACAAGATGGGTTGCAAACTGGCTTAAGGACAGAACCCACAGGGTTAGAGTTGCTGGCGCTATGTCAGACTCCAAGCCGGTCACAAGTGGTGTCCCACAGGGCTCAGTCCTTGGCCCCCTATTGTTCGGCATCTACTTCTCAGAAGTACAGGCAAACATGGGAGGACTTTGGCTGACAAAGTTTGCAGATGACTGCAAACTGGGCGCCATAGTGGAAAGTGCATTGGACACGGATATCCTTCAGAAGGGACTCACGGAAACAGATAGCTGGTGCCAGAGCCATGGCCTGAAGTTAAACGCCAAAAAATATATAGTCATACCCTTCGGGAAAAACAAGGTAACCCCAAGCTACCATATAGGTGGCAATCCACTAAGCACAGAAGAGGTTATCAGGGACGTGGGGACCCAGGTTGACAGTGGCCTTTCTTTTGACACTCACGTTGCTAAAGTGGTTAGAAAGACCTTCTACATTGCCCACCTGATCATGAAGGGATTCACATCCAGATCTAGTGAGGTCATTGTTCCCCTGTACTCTTCACTTATCAGACCAATGATCGAGTATAATGCCCCATTCGGGATGTATCTCACCCGACATCTGCAGCAATTGGAGAGACCCCAAAAGTTCCTCACCAAAAGGATAAAGGGACTCCAAAATCTGTCATATGCTGCCAGATTGAAGAAACTCCAGCTCTATTCAGTTGCATACCGTCTGCTCAGAGGTGACATGTGCCTGACATACAAGGCCATGTCCAACCCGGAATTAATGGACATGCTCCACCTTAAAAAAATCCACCAAAACCACTAGAGCAAGCGACTTAAACCTTGGCACGGATATAAATAGGACATGCTGGAGGGATAGATTTATCACTCAGAGACTCCCTATGCTGTGGAATAAAATCCCGATCCATGTGAGGCAGAGCACCTCGCTGGCTCTGTTCAAGTGAAATCTTGACCTGTGGATGGGAGATCGTAGGTTTATCCCGGGAATCATCTCTATGTCACTGCTGGACAGAGGCACAACAAACTAATGGGCACAGTATTTTTTCATATAAGGGGTGGCGTAAGCCACAAAAATTTGGACTAGGCTTATAAGTGCCTTAGGGCAGATAGCCTAGTATAAACCTATGAACCTATGTCAGAGGTTTGGGATGTATGGCTAGGCTTAAAAAATCCCTAGTGGTCATTAGCCTAGTAAACTCCTGTGAACCTGTAAATATCAAGTCCAAACTAATAGTGGTATGCCTGATCATAGCTGTTAAAAAGAATAACTTTATTTTCCTCTGGGCAAGATAATTTTGGCATCATATACATGATATATGGACAGATATTTTCACAGGAAATTCTCTGTTTATATCTTATAAAGCATAATATATTTAAGCAATGAACTATACTGATGTTACAAAATAGTATAATTAAAAAAAAAAAAGAATGAAATGCCTTACCTTTTTTAAATAATGTTTTTGTATGACAGGACTTTCTTTCTCATCTTTTTTTTTTCTCTGAGTGGAGTCTCCAGAGGGCACATTTCACATGTGTATAATAATGTAATTGAGGATGTTCTGCACTGGGTTAGTGCATTGTTTTGCATTCCTGATGAGTGCATATGGTTAATTATTAATGACATAATACTTTAAGCACCAGCTCTAAAAGGTTTCCATTTCATATGATTTTTTTCCTGGGTTCGTCATACTACTGAAATAGTTAATTCAACACAGGCTATTATTTCACTTATTGCTAATGAAACTGCAATGTGTTTTGTGATTGACACGTATATCAAATCACAAAATATCACAAGCATTTAGCAGGGAGCAACAGCTGTGGTGAGAAATGCAATTAGAGAAAGTCCCTTCCCCCAGAAAAAAGCCCCCAAAGTTGGATCTGCAATCCCGCACACCAACACTACTTATACCAACTCCAAGACTGTAGTATTTCAAGGATAAAATAAATCTCCAGGATACTACAGTCTCGGCCTTTAAATGCTAGTCTGAATTTGCACATTAGTGATTACATATGAGTGCCAGTCAGTGGTGTGTTGAACAAAACCCTAATTTTGTGATGTCTGTGAAGTTTATAGAACATCTCATTTGCAGCATGATGACTAAAGTGGGTTCTGTATTAACAGAAAATTATTATAAATGAATATGCATAATTGTCATACAAGGGCATTATTTTAAAAAGGAACTATCTTACCTGTTTTTGAAATAATGCCATTGTATGTTGAAATTTAATTTTTCTTTGTATTTTTGCTGTGTGTGTAGGAGTAAACTGTAGATTTGCTGGGCATGTGGTCAACTTTGTATACATTGATACTTACATGATGTGACTATTGATTGCATTTCCTGCCGCATTACTTATTTTCTGTATGTACTGTACATGCAAGCTGAATCATAGAACTGAAGCATCACTGAAAGGTGATTATGTAGTTTTGCTTCACTCTTAAGGTGAATTTTGTGATATCCAGGTCTCAAACTCATAAGCTGGTTATGATCAGATTCCGAGCATAATCTCTATATTATACTTACCTTGTTAATATATACTGGAACAGATGTTGGGATCATGAACACTGATCACAACCCAGCAACTCACAATATGTTGAATCACCCAAATGGACTTTAACATCTGTTCTACAGGGGACAGGTATTAATATAAGTGAGTGTGTGTATATATGTGTGAGTGAGTGTGTGTGTGCATGTGTATGTATCAAAATTTATATCAGCACTTAACGCAAACCTGGGAAGGTTGAAAGGCTGTTTTCAAGTTTTCGTAATGCTGATCTGGAAACTGTTTGCATCCACATTAGCAAATGATAGTATGCATTTGCTAATGTGGAATAGACATTCTCATAAAAGATCTCACTACAGGGGGATTGGGAAATGTACCCTTTTCTGACTGATAATATGCAGGGGGTGTGGGAGGAACAGGGGGGCTAGCCCCCCTTCAAAAACATTATCGATGACACAGCCTTTCGACACAAGAATTTCCAGTGTTCAAATGTCGATTCCGTGCACCATTTCAGAAATGTTGGTAATTCGTCATTACCAGTTCTGGCAAACTGGTTTGATCAAAAGGTGGAAAATTATTTTGGTTTTCCACATTTTGATAGTAAAAGTAAATCTCTCTCTCTCTCTCTATATATATATATATATATATATATATATATATATATATATATATATATATATATATACACATACATACATACACACACACACACACACATATATATATATATATATATATATATATATATATAAAATGGATAATGGATTTACTTAACTTTGTCAAATGGAACTAATATTGATATGAATAATGTTGACACCAAGTGATCCACATTATGCACATCATGCTACTAAGCATGTACCAAGCATCAATTTCTGTGCATGCAATACCCTTAAAACCAAAATTAAAAATAAATTATAAGTTTCTGCAGGGCGGCAAGTGTCCCCCCCCCCACAACCTGCTGATTTGTGTAGTGTATATATATATATATATATATATATATATATATATATATATATATATATATATATATATATATATATATATAGTAACTCCAAGATTGCACAATACTTGGGGAAAGGGCAAATTCCCCTACTTGAGATTTCTCCAATTTGCTACTTTTGTCAACAGATGTTTTCCATGTGTTTAGTCAGCCAAATTGTGTCAACTAAGCATATGTCCATAAAAGTGCTGTTCGACAAAAATATCGCCTTCCATATTTATGTTTGTTTTATATGTGCACAGGGTGTGCTCGCACGAGTGTGTGTGTCTGATATGCGAGAGTTAAGTGTGTGAGAAACAGAGTACCTATTTCTGTTGGGAATGGGAACAGATTTTCCCTTATTTATTGCTATTTTTACATTTAAAGTAATAATAATAATAATAATAGTAATGATGTAAGCAATTGCATAATTGACTGAGGGATATAGGTTGGGTTGGTTTTACTTGAATTTTATTCTGATGAAGTTTCCATTGTGAGACGAAAGCGCTCAGTTAAACTTATTTTGGTGTTTCCTGGTGTGGCTCCTTCATGTTTTCTTTATTCATTTGAAATTTGGTCTGTGTTTCGAGTGGGTTTTATGATGGAAGGGGCCGAAGACCCAGATTCACCTACTATTTGTTCTTTGGCAAGATCACTACACATCCTTAATTCTACAGTGGGTAACTTGGTACAGCTAATGGAGCAGCTAACCCAACAACCAGCTAATGCAAACTTTTCTCAACCGAATAGGTTGAGTGGTTTGACTACGAAAGGTTAGGACAGCAAAATGGCATTACTCTGGCCCAGCAAGTCCCAGCCAATCATTGTGCCAGGATTTTACATACAAGCTTAAATTTGGAGAGTAGGAGGGGCGGAACCTCCTACAATGGAAGCAACACACTCAGTCAATGGTTGGAAGGTGAGGGAGAATGGCATTCTGCACCCACGCGACATTCTGCCCAAAACAACGGCTCTTTAAGTAAGCAAATTAGGAACTTTGAAAATTTTTTTTTGGACAAATTACAGCTCGAAAACAATTACTTGAGGGAATGTGTACGAAAGGAGTGAGTACCTAAGGGCCTCGGTTGTGGAAGTTCCCAATGGGTCTGGTAAGGGACTCAGTTTTACATGTGGAATTATTACAGCTTTTTAACAAGCATGGGTGCGAACTCCTAGAATGTCTCATTAGAGACAACGATAGAAAAATGACTTATTTACTTGCCAAGATTAACCAAATGGACAATGATATTCACTCAGACCTGTTGCTTGAATCTAAACAACAGGAATATTTTAGTTTATTTCAAAGAGTTGACTTGTACATTACTGACTTAAAGAAAAGACAGTAAACTTTTTAGGGATGAAAAGGAATATGCACAACATAGGGCATATCCCTTGGCCCCTTTGGGACAAAATAGTCATGAAAGGAATGATAATTATGATGAACAAGGCAACAACAATTATGGTAATGTTTTGGATGAAGACAGAGAATTTACCCCAGACTCTTTAGAATACCCCCCTCTGAGGAGGTCCGAGCGGCTAAAGAATTGGAGAGGGGGAGTGGACATACAGGGGGAAGGAGAAACTGTATTAAACTACTAACAAAATGTGGTTAATGAGTCTTCTTACAGTATATTAAGTAAAGTATGTGGTGATTTCAATATCTACAGTTGCACTGACATTACATTTGATGGTAGGATTACTGATGTTTTTGATAAAGGGCTATCCTTTGTTCCTAGTAAGAATGCAATGCTGGACGATGTACTAATTAATTTAAAATTGTATACCAGAAAGTTAAATTTTTATTTCCATTTTAAGGGGAAGACTTGGGTCCTACTGATCATGAAGTATGTAAAAAACTAGTCTTTTTAATCCCATCCTACACCCAGTAGTGCAAACTTTTGAAAAAATGTGTGAAAATGATATACAGAAGTTATTTAAGGTCAAAGGAATGCACTCAGTAATGGGGAATAATATGGATAGGGAAGAAATGAGACTGGTGGAGGAAATATGTAATAACAAGGAGATCAGAGTTATGAAACTGGATAAAGGGGGCTTGTAATCATGAATACCAATACTTATATTGATAAAATGTTTACCTTATTATACACAGACACCTATTGTGAAATCAGCTTAAATGAGAAAAATATATTATACAGGAAGGTTGATATTGTGTTAGAAGAACTGTTATTGACCAGGCAGATAAGTCTAGAAGAACATCAGTTCATGGAAGTTAAAAGCCCTAAAATACCAGCAATCTTTGGAATTCGAAAGATACATAAAGATCTTGTTGATCCTCCTTTAAGACCGATTGTAGATGCAAAAGCATCAAAAACATATTTCATCGCTATGTTTTTAGATGGTCAACTGAAAAATTTATTAAAGGAATGTACCTGGATTATTAAAGATTCCTGGGATTTGTTTAAGTAAAATCAATAATATGTACAATGCTAAACTCTTCTTTATTACCATTGATATCAGAGACCTATTTTCTGTAGTACCCCACGATATAGGTATTGAATGGTTTTATTCATACCTTTGTCAGCATACAAAAATTAGGCATGATCTTCTTTTAACAATTGGGACTCTCATGGAATTAGTACTTAATACCAATGTTATTGTATTCGAAGAACAGCTTTTTAAATGTAAGGGGGTAGCAGTTGGTGCCATTTGGGAAAGGGAATTTGTTTTTAAAAGTACATTCACGAAATGTTGGAAATACTACGGTCGTTATTTGGGCGACATTATTATTTTGTGGAATGGTGACAGAGAAATTGAGGTCCTTCTTGTGTTTTATTAAGGAAAGTACTGATTTTTTAGAATTCACCCATACAATAGGATATAAGGCAGTGAATTACTTGGACATCGCCATTAGCAAAGATAAAGATTTAAAGGGTTTTAGAACAACAATATTTAGAAAACCTACATACTCTAATACCCTTTTACATTATAGTTGTCACCCCTGACATCAGAAGAAATTCCTGGTTAAGGGGCAAGGGGTTTGACTTGCAAGGATGGTATCTGAGTGGGCAGAATTTTTACAACAAACTAACATTTTGAAGGACATGTTAGTAAAATATGGTTACCCCCATGTCTTTGTTGTCAGTATATTACAAGAAGTAGTTGAAAAAGACGGAGGGGATTCTTTTCCCCATTGCTTGGTAAAGGGTGTGTTATAGAAAAAGAAGGACGGAAGGTACTAGTTTCAAATAATCTGCTATTTTTTGCTATAATAAGCAATTTCAAGATATTAGTGAAATACTACAATGTAATTGGAACTTGTTTGACACTAGCCAAGATTACTTGGAGCTGGTAAGGCCATACCGTAGAGTTGTGCACAAAAAGGACATCACCTTTAAAAATATGTTAGAGAGATCAATAAACGACAATGGTGAAAGGGGAGGAATGACGAAGTGTGGTTTCTGTCTACAATGCAGATACATGATTGAGGTGAAAGAAGTAGATATGCCAAATTATGGAAACTATGTTTTAAAAAAGAAATTTTCCTGCAGCAGTAAGGCGGTAGTATACCTTGCCCTGTGCTCCAAGTGTCCAGGTTTTTATATAGGAAAGACCATTAATGCCCTTAGAAGCAGGGTATATCAACATTACTATGATATAAGTAGACAGGGTACGAAAAATGCCTTAGCATCACATATTCTTAGTAATGAAGGTCATGATTTTAAATTTGTTATCCTAGAGCAAGTGGTATTAGGGGATAGAGGAAGCCCACTTAAAGATTTCTTGGAATTAAGAGAATTAAGATGGCAAATTAGATCAAATGCCACAGAACCTCTAGGTCTAAATAGTACCAGCTCTTTAAGCTCTGTTTTAAGGTTAAAAGCTGAAGGTTTTATGTAAATGGAGATGTTTTTGCTGCTTTGATTTAATAATGTTTTATTTGAATAATATTTGAATACTTGCTATATCAGTATATATATATATATATATATATATATATATATATATATATATATATATATATTATCAGGACATGTATCAGGTTTAGTGTAATGTACTCCTTTGTTATATATTCTTTGGGAAGAGGATTCTCTTTAATGGCGTTCCCAGCTGTGGCTCTTTCATATTTTTTTTTTTTTTTTTTTTTTTTTTTTTTTTTACATTTAAAGTGTTTATCTGTACTTTGCATATTTTTGATTCTTCTTGCTTTATTGGCAACCAAACTATTATTTTTATTGAAAAAGTCTTGAGTTGTAAGGAATGCTAAGCAGCATGGGAAGTATTTTCAATGTTCTCTGTCAATTTTTGGAATAGTTTTAAAAGGATATTTTTTTCTCATTTTTTTACAGCTTGATTAGGTTTTCACAGCCGGCAAATGTAAGTTGAGGAGCTTTGTCCCTTTTTGAAATTTTTATCAGAGCTTTAGCAATTTAGCAATCAGGAGGCTTTTTAATGGTAGCATTGTTGTCCAGTGAATTTAGGAATTTAATTGGGGTAAGATCATAGGAGTTATGGAGTTTTGCATTTAGAGTTTGGAACAAAGTGTATTACTTAGGAATTGTAGTTGCGTTTTGGTGCTGAGTGACTGGGTAGATATTTGCACTGGTTTTGATGAGATTAGAGTATTTCTCTGAAAGCAATAAGTACTAGAGATCTCTAGAGTTAAGGTGAATATGGATGTACTTGCTAGTGTAAACATGCAGTGCTTTTTCTCCTGTTACTGTAGCCATTTTGTGAGGAGTAGATACAAATTCTTAATACAGTGTTGATGTACTTGCTGTATGCTGTACTATTTACTGTATGTTTCATAGTTTTTGTCTGCCTGGATTTGCAATTCTGATCTGTTTTTTTTTTTTTTTTTTTTTTTTGGGGGGGGGGGGGGGGGGGGGTATTTTTCCTCTACATTGATGTTCTTCGTGTTTCACTGTTGCAGTCATTACACTTGGATTATCCTGCTGGCAGGCTACCCTCAGTCGGCCTGAATTCCAAAGTCTAGGTCCGGCGTCGGTTGCTGTCGCCTCTTCCCTGACGTCAGTGTGCCAGGGCTATAAAAGATGCAGCCGACGCCATTTTCTTCAGTCTTGCCGCACGGTGCCCGAAGCATAAGCAGTTCGCAAGTGCCGGTCGGCCGACTCCTGAGATTTTCATGTTTGAATTTCAGATCCAAAGTCTTCATTAAAAGCGAAGTACCCCGTTGTGGAAACTTTTTTCTTGCTCCAGACCGATGTCAAAAAAAGTTAATAATTGTATTTCTTGTGGGAAGCAAATACCTCATAGGGACTTTCATTCTTACTGTATTCCTTGCCTAGGCCCTGACCACGACGTTGCTAGTTGTCGGTTTTGTGCTAGATTTAACCAATGCACTATTAAGCGTTGGTACGATTTTGCATTACACTATTTTGGCAGAAGATTTAATTATACGATGTCGTCTGATAGCCATCCAACTACCGGAATTCACAAGAAACGCAAAGAAAAAGAAAAGGACAGGCATCCGAGGTCCAAAACCGACTACGAGGCTTCTTCTAAGCCAGTCGCTGGTTCGCCAGTTCTCAATGAGGCGCCTTCGCAGCCCCTGATGCCCGCTACTTTAGACCCGCAGGCCACTACCAACTCCCACATGGAGTCAACTAGGCCGCTGGAAGCTCAAGGTATTCGACCTTCAGAGACTGTTCCCTCAGATGGGTCCGGAGCCGCTGAACAGGCATCGGCTTCTTAGGGTGTTTTCAGACCTACTCAATTGTACATTAAAATGACTTCAGCTTCAAAGGCAAAGACTATAGCACCTTTAAAGACAAAGAAACAAGTACAACAGCCTCATGGACAGGCCTCCATGCCCAAAAAACAGATGCTCAAAATGGCCGAAGACTTAATTACTTTGATCAGGGGTTCCCATCCCCCACCTGATAAAAGGCCTAGGCAAGAGACAGAACATGAATCTTCAGATCCGGTTTCCATTTAATCTGATTCCTCTTCTGATCAGGAATACTCTCTTCCTCCTTATGAGGATTCTGATGCTTAAGAATCTATCCCTTCAGCTTCTCCTCCTGAGGATTACTCTTTTGGGGAAACCTTGCATACCATGAGGGAGCATTTTCACTGGGAGAGCCAAGGTTTTTCAGAATCTAAGAAAAGGCTCAGAGATTTCCTTTTACTACCGCAACACAGGCCCCTAGCTATTCCACCTGTTATAGACATTGCAGATGATGTATTTTCAGGGTCCAGTCTGACTCCTGACTCCTTGCCTCCAGCTCCTGTTAAGCTGGACAGGTACTACAGAGTTCCTGACTCTCATAAATTCCTTTTCAAAAACCCTGCTGCTGACCCAGAAACAATCTCTCAGAGTTCCAAAGGGGTCAAGGCTTCCGCTGCAAAAAACCCTACCCCCTCAGTCAGGGATTCTAGGGCATTGGACAGATGGGGGAAAAAGATTTACATTTCTGCTACCATGGCTATAAGGGCTTTAAATTATCAGTTTCATATGCTCAAATATCAGCAATATATTATGTCACTGCTTAAACAGAAAATGTTGATAAATTCTGAATGTGCATAAAACAAAGAAATGCAGGAATTATTGCATGCAGCTGAACAAGTTGGAAAGCATACTTTGCAATGTGGTTTTGATTCTTTGGAGGCCTCCTGCAGGGTCACTGTTACGGGGTCTGTCATCAGGAGGCATGCTTGGTTAAAGGAACAAAATCTGCCTGATCATGTCAAAGCAAAATTATTAGATGCTCTATTACAGCATGATAGCTTGTTTGGTGTTAAAGAAAATGGAGGACAAAGCTAAATCTATGCAAACGGTTAAGGATTTCTTACAGGTACAGCCTCCTAGATTTAGCAGACACTGGCCTACAAAGAATTGGTCCTTTCCAGTGTCAGACAGACCACAAAGGGGCAGATCCCAGCTCCAAGGTTCGTACAGGTCTAAACAATGGGGTGCTTCTACCTCCAAAAGTGGAGAAGACAAATCACAGCCATACAGGAAACAGGCCCAATGACTTCCCCCTGCCTGCACCAAGCACTTATCTTCTGGCAGCACCATTAGGAGGAAAACAAGCACTCTTTTCTCAAAATTGGCACATAATAACCCAGGACAAATGGGTCCTAGACATAGTGTCACAAGGCTACAAGTTTCACTTCCATACCTTGCCAAGGACAAACGGTTGGCCAGACCTGCCAAAACATCAATGGGCAGAGGCACAAAAGTCAGTCTCATCCCTCATGAACATTAAGGCCATTCAACAAGTATCAGAGCAAGAGCAGGGACAAGGATTTTATTCAAGACTTTTCTTGGTACCAAGAAAGGACAAGACCTGGAGACCAATACTGGACCTATCTATTCTAAACACATTTCTGGATATACCAAAATTCAAAATGTTGACTCTACAGCAACTTCTGCCCATGCTGGGCAAGAAGGCTTGGCTTGTGACTTGAGACCTAAAAGAGGCATACCTGCATGTCCCAATCAGACCAACATGCAGAAGATACCTCAGATTCAAAGCTGGCTCAATGCACTAGCAATTCTCTGCACTGCCCTTTGGCTTATCTACTGCGGCCAGTGTCTTCACAAAGTGCCTGGCACCAGTAATTGCATTCTGTAGACAAAGAGGAATACAAATATATCCTTACTTGGATGACTGCCTCATTCAAGCAGAGAACAAGGACGTTCTACTACAGCATCTGGCGTTTGTAAAGAGATTTCTAACAGGCCTAGGGTACACAGTCAACGAAAAGAAATCAAAACTAGTTCCCTCTCAAGAGATAATATTCCTGGGTGCAAGCTTAAATACAACTGCCCAGATGGCTTATCTCATGCCAGACAAACAAAGACAACTGACTACCTATTTCAACCTGTTGGCAACAGAGGCCCAGTTATCTGCAAGAAAAATTCTGCAGGCTTTGGGCTTCATGGCATCCTGCATTCTACTAATTCCATATACGAGACTGCATATGAGGAAATTTCAATGGTGCCTAAAAAGTGTTTGGACTCAACATTGCCACAGTCTGGAAACAATAATTACCCTCATTCCCTGCCTACAACAGGAGTTTCGATGGTGGGCGAAGGCTTGTCACCAGAACAAGGGGCAGCCATTCACTTTACCCCCAGCCAGGCAAACATTAACAATGGATGCATCAGATTATGCCTGGGGGGCCCACATGGCAGGAAGGTGTATTCAAGGCACATGGTCCACAAACCAAATGCATCTACATATTAATCAAAAAGAGATGCTAGCTGTTCAGAATGCCCTGACAGCCTTCAAGGACCTACTTCATCCAGGACAACTACTGTTAAAGACAGACAACACCATGGTCATATGGTATATAAACAAGCAGGGAGGCACTCATTCTTACCCCCTTTGCTGACTAGCCATGACTTTGTGGGACACAGCATTGACTTACCAAGTACATCTGCAGGCACAATTCCTGCCAGGAAAGATAAATACTCTGGCAGACGAACTAAGCAGAAACCTCATGGATCCCCACGAGTGGAAATTGGATCCACAAGTCGTCAGCATGATAACAAGGAAATGGGGATGCCCGGAGATAGATCTATTTGCCTCTCCTCACAACTACCAACTAAAAAGATTCTGCACAAGGACTTACTACAGACAAGCATGGAAAGTGGATGCCCTAGCTGGAAAAGCTTAGCAGTATATGCCTTTCCTCCACTGCCTCTCCTCCCCAAGGTACTCCTAAAGGTCAGACAAGAGAAGCCAAAGATGATATTGATTGCCCCAGACTGGCCCTGCTAGTACTGGTATCCAGTTCTAAGGAACTTGTCTCAATGCCCGGCTTGGACCTTGCCTCAAATACCTCATCTACTGTCCCAACAAAACAATCAGATCCTGCACAGCCAGCTAAAGACCTTAAATCTGGCAGCATGGCGGATAATGTAGTCATACAAAACTCGCCTCTCACTAAAGCTGTGATGGATGTCATTTTGAAGGCCAGAAGGCCTAGTACCAGAAAATCTTACGCTGAAAAATGGAAGAGATTCTGTGCTTGGAACCAGGCACAAGGAATTGACACAACTGTACCAAATATTCCTCAGATTTTGCAATACTTAACTGAGATGCTGGACAAAGGCTTATCCTTTTCATCAGTTAAAATTCATGCCTCTGCCATTTTGGCTCATGACAATACAGAGCCACCAATCTTTTCTCATCCTTTGTTAAGGCAGTACCTCAGAGGAGCCAAAAACTTAAGGCCTCCAAGGAGATCACCAATACCTGCATGGGACCTCAATTATGTCTTGGAAAAACTCACCCTGCCTCCTTTTGAGCCAGCTGCTACAGCTGATATAAAGTTTTTATCTTGGAAAACAGCTCTGCTCCTAGCAATAACTTCTGCAAGACTAGTCTCAGAGCTACAGGCACTCATGGCTGTGGAACCTTTTATTATTTTTTATCCAGACAGGGTTTCTCTGAGGACAAACCCGACATTTATGCTTAAGGTAAGTGTCCATTGTGGCCCTTAACCAAGCCATTCATCTGCCTACTTTTTATCCAAACCCACAGAATAAGGGGGAGAGAATTCTGCATTCTTTGGACATACACAGGCAACTACGCTTCTACTTGAACAAAACCAAAGCTTTCAGAAAGACGGAGCAATTACTAGTGGCATATGCTGCAGGATCACAAGGAAAAGCTATCTCAAAGCAGACTATTTCTAAGTGGATAGGCCACTGCATTCGTTTCTGCTATTCACAACATGGCAAGCCAGTGCCTAAGGGCATTAGGCCACATTCAGCCAGAGCAGCAGCCACTTCAGCAGCCTTCCTCAGGGGAGTACCAACCAAAGACATTTTAGAGGCTGCTACCTGGAGTTCAGTGCACACCTTTACAAAGCACTGTAATTTACGACTCTACTCTAAATCCAGGGCAAGCTTTGCCACTGCAGTTCTGGAGGGCCTCATAGCCGCTCCTAATGCTATATTAGCTCCAGCCTCCCAACCATAGCTTTGGAATTCAACCCAAGTGTAATGACTGCAGTAGTGAAACACGAAGAACATAGTATAGTTGTGTACATTTACCATAAATGTAGATGTTCGAGTGTATTCACTGTTGCAGTCCAGGTTACCCACCCACCATCCCCCATTTCTTTGCTGGAACTTATCTGCACTTCTCTAATCTATACAACCTATGTGGTGTATTTGCTTGTAGATGAAGGTATAATATATTTTGGTGTATGCATGTTTTATTGCCATATTTTTTAGCCTTCCCTTTTGGGGGCACCTGCCATCTGGGACAAGAAAAACTGAAGAAAATGGCGTCGGCTGCATCTTTTATACCCCTGGCACTCTGACATCAGGGAAGAGGTGACAGCAACTGACGCCAGACCTCGTCTTTGGAATTCAGGCCGACTGAGGGTAGCCTGCCAGCAGGATAACCCAAGTGTAATGACTGCAACAGTGAATACACTCGAACATCTACATTTATGGTAAGTGTACACAACTGTACTTTTTATTCTTTAGATCCTTGAATATTTTAGATTTTTTTAAAATAAAATAGTCAGTGCTTTCCAGTGGTGGTATTTTTTTCCCCTGTCTTTAAGAACATTGTAAATGTCATTTACTTTGGCTTTCTACAGAAATTAGACAAGTATTTTATAATATATTACAGTTTAAATTGTTTTCTATTGTGACACAATGTACAATTGCTGGATGGACTTAGATACGTCAGGGTATTTCACATGACCCATCAGCCATAGGCGTCCAGTTTGCCGCACCAGAGTATGCAGAAGCAGTTTTTATGAATTTGCAGGTACTGTGCTCTGAGATATTTCCAAACCGAAAAGTGCACCTAAACAGCATATCCTAAGTATCTGCTGTTCATGGGATTTTTGTACCATGTCTAGTATTTACCGATGTCAGAGCCTGAGAATAACTGGAGTTGGGGAAACAGATACCTTAGGTTTGGCTAATACCTTGTGTAGGAGACATTTAGGGCCTGCCAGGTTGAGTGTTGGTTAAAGAAAATTTTGTGCTAGGTTTAACAAACCACTATTAGCGCAAGGTTAGACTGTGCCAGGTTACCTTTTGGCAGTGAAGCTTAGGGTGCCGTCACGTTCGCTCCACCGCTTCGTCCCAAGAAGCCAAGGACAACAGAGGTTAGCTCAGGGTTGATGAACCGGCAGTCCCGGACGCTTGCGTTTTAGAAGGCTCAGTGGAGCCAGAGGTGAGGCCAGAGTTTCCATGGAGTCTCAGGCAGTCCTCTTAACCCTACAGTTGATGCCTTCTCAGGAGGTAGGCTGCTGAGGGAAGAGTCTTTGAGAGGTTTCCTCTCCCAAGCAGGAGTAGACATGGGGGGCAGGCGAAAACTGAGAGGGGGGCCTAGTTCAGCTTCAGTGGGGCTTCTCCTAGCATTTCCGGGTTCTGTACCTAAAACATATGCTTAAAATGGCAGAAGATTTGATCCTTATGATTAGAGAACCTATGCCCCCTGATAAGAGTTCAGCTTCAGGAACCGAGTTTTCTGCATTGAACAGTGTTCGAGGTTTGTGAGTCTGCTATGGAAGCAGAAGATTGAGTATCCTACTTATTCTGATCTGGCCCCTTTCCTTCCACTCCTACAGCCTCCTGAGATGAGTTCAGATTCAGAGAGGGTGCATTCCATGAGGGAGCATTTTAAATGGGAAGGCCAGGATTACTCCTATTCCAGGAAAAGGCTTAGGGATCCTCCTTTGTGGCCCCTTTTCCAAGATGTTTTTATCACTCCTGAGTTGAATGTGGTGGAAGATGTTTTTGCAGAGGCTTCCCTGAACTCTGACTTGATTCTTGAAAGGCTTTAAGCCTAGGGCGTTTTATATGCCCCTGTCATGACTGTTTGTTCCTGAGTCCTAGGTGGGACCTGCAAAACTGTTTCTCTCCTGCCTAAAGGTGTTAAAGCTTCTGTATTAGGGCCTGATAAGTATATAATAAAGTGGCAACTTCTTTGGGATAGGTGGGGAAATTGGACCTCTCACTTGCTAACTCTAGCCATGAAAAAGATTATTTAAAAGCCTTATTAAATAAAAGGTCGTACCATTCTTCACAATGACGGGAAAAGTAATATGCTTTTACTTTGGGTGTTGGAGTGTAAAGAGTTGCTGGATTTGGTTCATGTGTCTGAACAAGGCTGTAGCATTCTTTTGCACGTGGTTTTGATAATGCATGGCTAAGGTGAGGGTGGTTGCTACTTGTTTGTTCTCTGCGAGGCATGTTCATGTGAAGGATCGTAGGAATTTAATGCAGCTTGTTAAATGTGGTTTTGATATGCTCCTTTTACAGTCTGATGTGTTGTTTGGACGCTTGTACAGTTTTAAAGAAAAAAATGGAGGAAGATAAGTCTATTGCAACTGTTATTTTAAGACGAGGTGCAGCCTATGCTCCTAGTAGAAATTACCATATGTTTTTGGGTTTATCCTGCAGGGGCCTCCCAGTCTAGGGTAAGGGAAGAAGTGGGTATTTGTAGGCTCGTTCTTTAGGCCCAGATCAGGGAGTTCCAGCCTCAGACTTCTGGTGAGGGCAGGGGTCAGTCCTTGACGACACAGACCCAATGATCTGCCTTTTCAGCTGCTGGTGGATTTCGCCTGGCTCAAGTTTTGGGAGGAAGAGACTCTCCTTTTCAAAGAAAATTGGGATTTCCACAGAGGGCAGGGATCAGTGTTTTAAGTCATTAGACACGGTTACAGATTTGTATTTCCAATAATAATGCCCCTTTCAAAGGCATGCCAGACACTCTCCTCCACAAAGAAAAGAGGGGATCAGTTTACTTTCTCAGTTGATCCAGATGGGGCTTATCCAGCCAGTCCCCCCTGTTCCAAGGGGCCTAGGATTTTATTCTCACTTTGAGAAGGGTACCAAAGAAGGAACACGCGGAGACCAATTGGATTTTATCTCTCCTCAACATATATCTGGTGGGCCCCAAGAAAGGGGGCCCTGGGATTTACAACTCGCCTTTACCTCTGCTGGGCAAAGGGAACTGGATGGTAACTTAGATCTCAAGGAAGCTACACATGTGTGCCTAAGGCTCTGTTGTGCGTTTCATCTGCGTTTTTCAACTGGAAATTCTCATTATCAGTTCTCTGCATTGCCCTTTGGCTTATCTACTGCTTCAGAGTATTCACAAAGGTTCTCCAGTGATATTTAGCTTTATTCAGGCTTCAAGAATTCTCATTTCTCATTACTTGGACCCTGCATTGCCCTTGGCTCTCAAGAAAGGAAAACTCCTACAGCATCTGGAATATGTTATAGCACTTCTAAGATGCCTAATCTATTCTGTGAACTAAATAATCCTCAGTCTGTCTGTGAAAGGAGACATGTGCTTTCTGGGTGTGAATCCAGGAGCAGCAGCCCAGATGGGCCTTTAACCCCGACAAACAAAAAGAGTCTGTTGCTTTATTTCCATCTCACATCTCATCAGTCCGGTGCAAGACTGCAAGGACAGTCCTTTCAAGCATTAGTTCAAGCATTCTCTTGTATTGGCAATGCTTAATCTGGCCAAACTGCATATGAGGAAGCTGCAATGCACTTCAAAAATGTATGGACAATAAAGCACTGCCAGGATTTGGACACTGTCATTCAAATAATCAAATTGCCTTCAAAAAGAATTTTGTGGGTCAGCTAAGGGGCTCAGGACTGTCAGGATTCCTGTGACCCTCCAGAGGCGACAACAGATTTTAACGACAGATGCCTCGACAGACAGATACCTCGGACATTAAATGGAAAGTGGATACAAGACAGTACCTGCCACACTACAGCATCTACATATCAACAGCAAGGAGATGTTAGCAGTCCAGTTTGCAGGCATGGCTTTCGCATTGTTGCTTCTTCCAGGGCAGGCACATTCTTTAAGGTGTCTACATCAACTGATGATTGGTATGTCAACAAGCAAGGGGGAACAGGCACTATTCTCTATGCATGTACAATGCAAGCATGGGAGATCAAGCTAGACTTGCAAAGCTTGCAACATAAGGTTTCTGCCAGGAGCACAGAACTCTTAGCAGATGTATTTAACATGATGAATCATGACCAAAAACGAGTGGAACTCTCTGTTTCATGTTTTTCAGAAACCACCAGCAACATGGGGATGTCCAGACATAGATTCACATAGATCCACTAAACCACCAGCTCTGTCCAAGTATTGCTGAAAATTTTACCACACAGTTTGAAAGTGGATGCTTCTTCTTTCAGTTGGAAAATTAAAATGTTCATGCCCTTCACTCCCAGGATTCTTCCAAAGGTACTATCTTCTTCAAGGTACTATTAGGCCAAGGATGATACGGATAGCTCCAGATTGGTCCCTCGGCAACTTTGGTACCCACTACTACGGAGTCTGGTAAAGAAGCTTCCATGTACTTTATCCATGATTCTCATCTGTCATCTCAGAAGGACGGTCATCTGCTCAATGTCAAGCTTCACTTCTCCAGCTCCTCCTGGCATATTCTCTGTTGAACACAGCAGGTAGGAGAACACTCAACGAAGCTTTAAATGTGATAATTTAAGCTAGATTATTATTACAAGGAAGGTACTAGAAAATGGAAGAGATTTTTATTTTGGAGTACAGCAGCACTTGGAGATTTCTGAAGATAATTTGAGGTGATTTCCTTCAATATCTTACTGAGTTACTGGACAAAGGTTTGTCCTTATCTTCCATTAAGATGTCCTTCTCAGCAATTTCAGCTCATCATGATTGTGACCCACCATTGTTTTTTTACTGACTTTGTCTCAAGCAGTTTCTTAGAGGGCAGCAGCTTATAAGACTCCCAACGTAGAGCTCCTACTCCTCCTTTTTTCACTCCTGCTTTGTGTTGGAAAACTTACTTACAACCTTGAGCCTGCGGCTAATTGGCTATTGAAATAATGGTCATGGAAGACTGCTTTTCTGTTTGCTATTACTGCAAGAGCTGTGTCTGGAAAGTCAGGGGTATCATTAGTAGAGCCCTTTTCCTTTTTCCATAAGGATAGGTTAGGGTAATGTGCACTAAAGCTCAACTTATGCCTTGCCTGGTTTCTATGTGGCTTAAACCAAAACCATTCATTTGCCTACTTTTTTATGCAGACCCCAAAATAAAGGGGAACAGATTTTTAAAGCAGGAGATGTATTGTACACATTATGCTATGTTTTAATTTAAGCTAAGGGCAGTAGTAAGTTCCAGCAGTTGTTTGTTTTGCTTTTTTTTCGCACTTTGTTCCTGTGTCAAAACTGTGTATTTCTAGGTTATTTGCCTTTTGCATAGCATTTTGTTATTCCATCATGGCCCCATTATTCACAAACTATAGGCTCTTTCCACTAGGGCTACTGCCACTTCAACAGCATTTCTAAGGGGAATAACCAAGGATATTTTTGGAAGCAACTTTCTCTAAGCAGTGCATACTTCAGTGCATATTATCTCCTTCCTATTTTTTCCCCACTATTTTTTTTAAGTCTAGGCTGTTTTGCAAGGCATGTTGTTTTTTTGCACTTTTCAGATTTGCCAGCCTCCCCTTACCTCTGCTTTGGGATTCTACCCAATAGTGGAACCTGATAGTAGGAACGCAGAACATAGTACAATTTTTGTACCCCAAATTCATAAATACCATAAATCGGAGGATTCCATTGTTCCAGTCCTCCTGCATTCTCCTCCTTTTAGGGTGTTTAGGGGTGGTTGTTTTTTTGAGTTTGTTTTTGTATATTTTGTATATATTTTGCATATATGTATTTTGTTTTTGGTCTTTTGTCTTGGGCTGGTCTTTTGGGGGTCTTCTGACATCTGGGGCAAGAAAAGCGTGGGTCATGCGCGTGCCGGTCATGCACTGGCGTCAGTGACGCATCGACGCCAGCCCATGACCGCCTCTCTTATACTCTGACGCGACGCCACGACTATATACCAATAGTAAGGACTGCAGCAAGCAATGGACCGAACATCTACATTTATGGTAGGTACAAAACTGTACTTTTTGGGCTAGTAACTGTAATTTATTTTATTTGTCTTGGTTAACCAGGAAAGCCTGACTGCGTGATACCCATTTTCAACAGAGGCCCAAGGAGAGAAGCTCCATTTACTTACATTGCATTATACTGAATTCCAGTTACACGCAGAGTAGTTATATTTCTATTTAAATGTATACACAGACAGTAGTTACATTTATATATTCTAAGATTTTTACAGTGGTAGAAGTTTAAAGAGACAGCCTGTGTGCAACTTGGTGGATTGTACAGGCAACTGTTGTGCATAAAAATAGTTTTGCTATTTCAGTGAGAGGTTGAGTGTATTCTGTTTAAGGAGAGTATTTGGAAAGGATCGTACAGTGAACACAAAGGCTCAACCTTGAGATGAGCCATATGCAGGACCAGGACTGGTTAAGATGTTTAAGCAATGGTTTCAAACTGTTGAGTTTGTCAGAGATTTTTATTTGTGTGGGGGTACTATTCCGCAGTTTAGCAACTTATTGGGAATAGAGCGAGTCTCCTGCAACATTATTTGACTTATTCGTAAGTAATAAGAATTGGTTTCTAGAGCGGGAGTCCCTTGCTGGATAGTAAGTCAGTAATAAGTTAAGTTATGTAGTGCATGGCATTTTTCTGGATGATGAATGAGTTTGTGTGCCGTAGTTAGTTGTGAAAATGTTAGGTAGTTGTATAATTCAAGCCATTTTAATTGCTTTAAGATATGGCAATGGTGAGTCTTATGAAGAAGATTGGTGGCAGATTTAGCTATTTTATTGTAGGAGGCAAATTTTTTTGAGTACCGTTTAAGTTTTTTAGGATAGGAGCAGCATATAAGAGAGTTGGCATTAAGAAGGTGGTGGCTAGAGTTTTTCTTGCAGTATCTGTAAGGAATCCATTGATCCTGTAAATGGAGCCTAGTTTTCTGGGGAGTAGATTTAATGGTGTGTACTATATGCTGGTCATATTTGAGACTGCCATCTGTTATAATGCCTAGAAGTTTACTGTGAGTTACAGTTTCAATGACAGTATTATTTTCTGACTTCATCATAAAAAAAATTGCTTTTGATTTTGGAAACTTGTTGAGGTAAAAAGCATTAACTTAGTTTTCTTGTGGTTGAGTAGGTGGTTTGATTCTTTGAGCCAGGTCTCTACAGAGGAGAAAGATTTTTGGATAATGTCTTACAGCTTTTTGTTGAAGCTGCCCATATTAATGTTGAGTCATCTGCATAGGTGTGGAGGTCATTAATAAATATATTAAATAGGAGAGGACCCAGGATACAGCCCTGAGGGACACATGTAGTAACCGGTTGAAAGGATGTGTAGATGTCCTTCAAGAATGCAACTGCAGTCATAACATATGGGTTGTCCTGCCTCAGGCAGCCCTCGGTCGGCCAAATTCCAAAGTCTGGGTCCGGCGTCGGCTGGTGTCGCCTCCTCTCCGACGTCACAACGGCTGGAGTATAAAGGCATCGGCCGACACCATCTTCCTCAGTCTTTCCCGCACGGTGCCCGAAGCAGAAGCAGCTCGCAAGTGCCGGTCGGTCAGCTCCTGTGTTTTCAGTACCGAAGTCATCTAAAAGCGAAGTACCCCATTGGGGAACATTTTTTCTTGCCTCAGCCGACGTCAGAACAAATTAAGAAAGTTAATAATTGTTTGTCTTGTGGTAAACAAATACCTCATAAGGACTTCCATTCTCTCTGCCTTCCTTGCCTGGGCCCAGACCACGACGTCTCGGCCTGTGCTGCCTGTGCTTGCTTTAATAAGCGCACTCTCAGGCGCCGGGCAGAATTTGCCGAGGACTTCTTCGGTGAATCTTTTGCGTATATCATGCCATTGGATCAACCGACAACCCAATCTGCTAAAAAACGAAAGGACTGGGACCAACATCCTCGGCCCGCGTTCACTACCGATGACACTCCTAAACCCTCCGCTAGTGCTCCGGTCCCTTCGGAAGTGGTAACTCAACCGCTCCAGGCCGACGACACAGCGTTAACACGACCTTCGGTCTCGGAGATCTCTCCGGTGCCGGTTGTTGATTTTCCTCCAGATACCGAAGTTCTGGATCTACCCGACACCATTTCTGTGGACAAGGTTACTCCAGCACGTGGGGCTGCTAGGCCTCCTGTATCCATGTCCATCAAGGCCTTTGCACGTGCTAAGGCCGCCAGTCAGGCCAAGACCCATCCTAAACCTGCTGCCCAGGCCCCTTCTTCTGATAAGCAGATCATGTCTCTTGCTGCAGATCTTATTTCTCTTATCAGGGGGTCTCAGCCTCATCCGGACAGGGGTTCTCAGCCACCTGCAGAGAAAAGGCCCAGAAATGAGCGGGCAGACAACCTCTCTTCGGATGAAGCCTCTGGGGATTCTGAGCATTCTGATACCCAAGAAGAATCCTTCCAGGCCTACGAGGACTCTGATGCTGAGGAATCAATTCCCTCTGCCTCCCCTCCAGAGGATTTCTCATTTGGTGAAGTCCTGCATTCCATGAGGGATCATTTTCAATGGCAGGGTCAGGAATTCTCTGATTCCAGGAAAAGGCTACGTACCTTCCTCAAGCTTCCCCAGCACAGACCTTTGGCTATTCCGCCAGTTATGGATGTTTTGGATGATGTTTTCTCTGACTCCAGTGCTAACTCTGATTCTCTTCCACCTGCTCCTGTCAAGCCGGACAGATATTATAGGGTCCCTGACACTCACAAGCACCTTTTTAAGGCCGACTCTGTGGATCTAGAAACTATTTCACAGGGCCCCAAGGGAGTGGCTACCTCCTCTGCCAAAAACCCACTGCCAGCAGACAGGGAAGCAAGGTCCCTGGAGAGATGGGGTAAGAAAGTTTATACCTCTACAACCCTGGCCATGAGGTCACTTAACTGCCTTTTTCACATGTTTCAGTACCAAGATTTTCTACTGGATGATTTACAGAAAAAGTTAGCTTCTCCTGAGCCTATTGATAAAAAGGCATTACAGGATCATATACATAACACTCAGCAGGTTAATAACCATTTTCTTCAGTGTGGTTATGATGCATTGGAAGCTTCATGTAGGGCAGCTATGACTGGGGCTGTGATACGTAGACATGCTTGGTTAAAAGATCAGCCTTTGCCTGACCATGTTAAAGTTAAGTTACTGGATGCACCTCTGGAAAAACAGAAGCTTTTTGGTGCTAATGTACAAGATGTGTTGAAATCCATAGAGGAAAATGCGAAGTCAGTACAGACACTCAAGGATTTCCTTCAGGTTCAGCCACCCAGATTCAGCAGGAAGTGGCCCTCAAAGAATTGGTCCTTCCCAGGCTCTGACAAGTTTCAAAGGGAAAAAGCAGATGTGCCCGAGGTAGAAGGCAATACTGAGGATCTTACAGGGGCCACCAATGGCAACCTCCAAATCAAAGAAGTGGCACAGACAGTTCAGTTGCACCACAAGGACAATCACAATGACTTGACTTTCGTACCGCTTACAAAGGCTCAAATAGAAGCACCTTTGGGTGGAAAATTATCCTTATTCTCACAAAACTGGCATATCTTAACCAAGGACAACTGGATTCTGGATTTAATAGACAAGGGTTACAGATTCTACTTCCACACGTTACCAATAAGACAAGGCATGCCAAACCTGCCACATCATCAAAGGGCAGAGGCACTCACTCAAGTTTCAAAGCTGTTAAGTATAAAAGCAATAGAAAGGGTTCCTCCTCAGGAACAAGGCCAGGGATTTTATTCAAGACTATTCCTTGTTCCAAGAAAAGAAAACAAATGGAGACCCATACTGGACTTGTCAATTCTAAATACTTTTCTCATTGTGCCAAAGTTCAAAATGCTGACGCTGCAGCAACTCCTTCCCATGTTGGGCAAGGGGTCTTGGCTGGTCACTCTGGACCTCAAGGAGGCATATCTGCATGTCCCAATCAGACAAAGCTGCAGAAGACACGTCAGATTTCTTGCAGGGACAGAGCATTATCAATTCTCAGCATTTCTGTTTGGCTTATCTACTGCGCCCAGAGTGTTCATGAAATGCCTGGCATCAGTAGTGGCACACTGCAGACTACAGGGGATTCAAATATACCCCTACCTGGACGACTGCCTCATACAAGCAGACAACAAACAAGCCTTAAAAGAAAACTTGGACTATGTCATGCATCTACTGCAGGCCTTGGGATACACAGTCAACATTCAGAAGTCAAGACTACTGCCATCCCAACAAATTATCTTCCTAGGAGCCAAACTGGACACAGAAAACCAAATGGCCTACCTCACAGAGGAAAAACAGCAGCAATTACCAGAGTATTTCAAAGGCCTAGCAAAACTTTCCCAGATGACTGCAAGGAAAATCCTGCAGGCCCTGGGGTTCATGGCATCTTGCATACTTCTGATACCTTTGGCAAGACTTCATATGAGAAAGCTGCAATAGTATCTAAAAAACTTATGGTCTCAACACAGCCAAAGCCTAGAGGATGTAATTCCACTTATTCCATGTTTGCAAAAGGAATTTTTATGGTGGGCTCAAGCCAGTCAGCTAAACAAAGGCATGTCTTTCAACAGACCTCAAGCAGGTCAAATGATTACAACAGATGCCTCAGACCATGGAGGGCAGATGCATTCAAGGTCTATGGACACCAAAGGAAAGACATCTGCACATAAACCAAAAGGAGATGCTGGCAGTGATACATGCAATCGAGACTTTCGAAAAATCACTACAACCAGGACATTTGCTAATAAGGACAGACAACACCACTGTCATGTGGTACATAAACAAGCAGGGAGGCACTCATTCTTATCCCCTCTGCAGACTAACAATGCTTCTCTGGGAAAAATCCCTGAGCCTGAAGATACATTTACAATCCCAGTTTGTACCAGGCAAGGACAATGTATTGGCGGACAGGCTAAGCAGAAATTTCATGGATCCACACGAATGGATGCTGCACCCACACATTTTCTCTCAACTGATAAAGACATGGGGAAGACCGGATGTAGACCTTTTTGCTTCCCACTTAAATCATCACCTGGAAAAGTTCTGCACAAGGACTCACCATCCTCTAGCCTGGAAAACGGATGCTCTCTCCTTCAGTTGGAATTCTCTAAAAATGTATGCATTCCCTCCTCTGCCTCTGCTGACCAAGGTGATACTGAAGATCAAAGCAGAACAACCAACAGGCATTCTGATAGCTCCAGACTGGCCAAGGCAACACTGGTACCCATTGCTATTGAGCATAACTCGGACCAAACCATGGCCTCTGACCCTATGGGCCCTGCTCCTAACACAACACAATTGCAGGACTGTACATCAAGACCTGAAAACATTGCATCTGACAGCCTGGTGGCTACCATGACTTCTCCAACTATCTCTCTTTCCAAAACAGTTCAAGAGATTTTGCTGGAAGCACGCAGACCTTCCACCAGAAAAACCTATTCAGCTAAATGGAAGAGATTCAGCATCTGGAATGCCAACAGGGGTCAGGACACAACATTACTGAGTATACCTCAGATATTAGAATACTTGGCAGAACTGTTTCATACTGGTCTCTCATACTCTTCTATAAAGATTCATGCCTCAGCAATCTCAGCAGAATACAACTGTGACCCTCCAGTGTTTTCACATCCTCTGCTAAGACAGTTTCTAAGAGGAATAAAGAATATCAAACCTCCCAGAAAACAACCAGTACCTGCATGGGACCTCAATTTCGTGTTGGAAAAATGAACTCTTCCTCCGTTTGAGCCAGCAGCAACTTCAAAAATGCAATTTATTTCATGGAAAACGGTCTTCTTATTGGCAGTCACATCTGCAAGAAGAGTTTCGGAGATACAGGCACTCATGGCAGTGCCTCCCTTCCTCATTTTTCATCAAGACAGAGTGTCTCTAAGAACCAATCCTACATTCATGCCAAAAGTTATTTCCAGGGTGTCTCTAAATCAAGATATTCACCTGCTTACTTTCTTCCCCAATTCTCAAACTAAGGGGGAAAAACTACTGCATACTTTGGACATACACAGACAACTACGTTACTACTTGGACAGAACTAAGGCCACCAGAAATCTGACCAACTGTTTGTAGCCTATGCTGCTGGAGTACAAGGAAAAGCAATCTCCAAACAATTTCAAAATGGATTGGACACTGCATCAGATTCTGCTATTCTTTCCATGGAAAAGGTGTGCCAGCCAATATTAGGCCACATTCCACCAGAGCTATAGCCACATCCACAGCTTTCCTAAGAGGAGTGGCAACAAAGGACATTTTAGAGGCTGCTACATGGAGCTCCGTGCATACATTTACCAAGCACTACAACCTGCCCTTATACTCCAGATCCCGAGCAGGCTTTGCCTCGGCAGTCCTGCAGGGGATTTTAGCTACACCATCCTTCTCATAGTTCCATCCACCCCAAGCTTGGCTATGGTATTCAACCCATATGTTATGACTGCAGTTGCATTCTTGAAGGACATAGTACAGTTTTGTACCTACCATAAATGTAGATGTCCGATAGATATGCAACTGCAGTCGGATTTTCCCACCCTCCTACCCCTCTGTAACTTCCTTTATGGGTCCCTACCCCTTCTCCTATTAGCTGGGGGTATTTCCTATGGTGTATCTGTTTATTACTGTTGTGCATGTTTGGAATTATTTTTATCCAATCATCAAATTTAGCCTTCCTAGGAGGGCACCTGGCATCTGGGGCAAGAAACACTGAGGAAGATGGCGTCCCAGACTTTGGAATTCGGCCGACCGAGGGCTGCCTGAGGCAGGACAAACCCATATGTTATGACTGCAGTTGCATATCTATCGGACATCTACATTTATGGTAGGTACAAAACTGTACTTTTTGTTGCCATTTAATGGCATTTAATGGCTTGTTGTCTTCCAGATAGGTAACTAGGAAACTACAACAAGAAGTGTTGTGAAAGTCCTATTGAAGCGACTCAAATGAGCAGTTGCTGGTGCAAGACAGTATCAAATGCCTTTGACAAGTCTTAAGAACATGGTGGCCACAAGCAGACCATTGTTTCTATGTTAGTTTGTTATATTGGTAAAATGCACTAGAGCAATAATGGTGCTGTGCTTGGGGCCTAAAGCCGCATTGTGGTTTTGAGAGCAGGTTATTTGAGGTTAGTTATTGCATCAGCTGCATTTCGATGCATATCTGTACTATTTTGGAAAGGGGAGACGTAATCGCTATTGGTCTGTAGTTAAACTCTGTAAATGCATCTCCTTTGTACAGTGGTATGATGCAGCATTTTGTGATGTATTTTTCTAATATGGACCTATTAGTATGGACACAGGGAAGGCTATAACTTATGTGGCCATTTTTAGGTAGTCTGATAGTTGGTCTACAGCTACGTAAGTAGTTTTTAATTTAAGATCAACTTCCTTATGAGCGAGGTAGGTACTGGACTAAAATTGAAGAGCTCTGGGTGGTTTTGATTGGACAGGGGTAGAGAGAGGAGGGCAGATGTTTTAGTGTCTGAGAAAGATAAGATTGATTGTATAATGTAGGAATTAAACTGTGTAGGGGTTAGTCTGTTGTATTGTCTGTTTTTGGAGAGGGAGTGGTGGACTTGCCAGGATGGAATAGTTTTAGTGATGACCAAAAATGTTTTGGGTTGTTTTTATGTGCGTCTTATAGGTTGGTATAGTATCTTTGCTTATCCTCTTTGACATGATATTTTGCAAGGCTTCAAAGATGTCTAAATTGCTGGAAGACATTTTGAGTTCTATTTTTGCACCAATTTTTCCAGGCTTTATCCCATTTTTTTCAGGATTTCTTTTTCTTTTGTCAGCCGTGGTGTGGGGTTGGATTTTACTCTTTTATTACGTGCTGGTGCTCGATTATTTAAGATCTGTTATTAAATTGTTCTACAGCAATATCTAGTGGCATTGTTCTAAGTAAATTCCAGTTGTACTGTTTGTGTTTCATTGAAATTATACTTGCTGAAATTGGTTGTATTTTATATTTGATTATAGATATGTTTATTTAGGTTATGGTGAGTTCTAATAGCATATGCTAGTATGTAGTTGTTAATTTGTCTGGTTTGTTTGTAATAATCCAGTCTAATATTAAGTGTCTCCCTGAGGTTTTATTGATTCTGGTAGGTGTAGAATTTATGAGTTGCCAGTCTGTATTTAAGTCTCCAGGTAGTATAGTTTCATGTTTAATTTGTTGGGATATCCAATACAGGATGCTTTTCACAGTGTTAGTGTTATTCCCTGGTGGTATACAAATTGTTGTCAAACATATAGTTTTCCTATTGTTGATTTTTAGGAGTGTTAGAAATTTAGCATTGTTAAATGTAAGTATTTCCTGTGGAAGTAAGGTGATGGTTAGGGAATTTTTGTAGATGCTTGCTACCCCACCTGCATGCTTGTTTTGTTTGTCATGTCTGAATATATTGTATCGGGGTCGGGGTAATCTCATTATTCTTTATTTCCTTTTTTACCAAGTTTCAGTAGCTATGATTATATCAGGAATGTATGTGGCAAAGTAGGCATGTGTCATGGATTTTATTCCACATACTTCTTTGGTTCATATTTAGTAAGGTGAGTTTGTGTTCTTTTTTTTTGCTGAGATGTATTAGGTGACTGGCTTATTTTTGATTGGAAGTGATGGTTTTATGAACAGTGGGACTTGGGTTGTGGTGAATATCTCTACTAATTTTTGAATTGATGTTTTGCAGAGGGAAGAGTGTGACCAGTTATATTTTGGTCTTGGTTTGGTATTTGATCGTAAGTTTGGACACTTAGGTTTGAGATATTTATAGATAAATAAATCAGATATGGTTTGTTTCTTGACCTGGGGTGTTATGGAGAAAGGCAGGCTGGGTAGATGCAGATATTCTTTGTGAGGATTGGTTGAAGTCCCAAGTATTTGAAAGAGGTGTTTTTGATAATTGGTGATGAAAGCTAGTAGAATGAGGAGGAATGGCAAAATAATCTGAGTTAGGAGCATTTTATTTAACTTGGGTTTTATTTTTGTTGTAAATTAGGATTAGAAAATATTGGGTACTGGGTACTGGGTTGGTTAAACCGATGTTGATTGAACGTAAATAAAGTTGGTTTTTGCTATCTAGAATTCTATAGCCCATACTTCCCTAGTGGTCAGGATATTAAAAATGGGTATTATCCCCCTTTTTTTCCTCTTAATTTGTGGTTAGCCAATTGGGCATTTCCTTTATCTATAGCTCTATAGGAGTGTGATGTATAAGCATTTAATGCTAGGGATATCTTGTCACCTTTGAAGTTGTTGTTCAACATTACAGTATATGCATTACTAAACATCATTAATTTTATACCAGGGTACGTACTCCCTGTATTACAGGTGTTTACGATGGAATAGATAAGTATAGTACTTAGTTATCCAGATCATATATACAGGTTTTATTTTAATTTTTATTTTATTGCTTATTATATTTTATAGTAAGGGCATGTCTTAACATGGTAGAATGGCGTTTTGGGATTAGCCCTTGGTCTGATATATATACATATGTAGCAAGGGTATGTTTTAGTTGGATAGAATGGTGTTTTGAGTAACCCTTCATCCTATATATCTATATTTGTCTTGGTATATAACCCTGCACGTTCACTTGGGGTGACACTCCTCCACCATGAGATGTAGGATTAGAACTGCCCCTTTGAGTTCAGCTACACTGATGTAAAGGAATAGTTTTGATGTCCAAAGGAAGCATTATGGAGATGTCGCTTGAATAAATATCTTGCCATTGTTGTCCCATAAGGGTATATAGTTACACATACATTTTTATACCATAGATATATTTTATATCTGTTGCTTTGTGAATATGTGGTTATGTTTGTTTTATGATTTATATGCATGTGTATAGTATACTCCCTAAACATGTTGTGTAGTATACTACTATGTAAATTTAGTGGTAAATACAGCACTTTCTTATAGGTTTTTGTTAATTTTTTAAACACACAACACGTTCTATGTTTCATGTAAAATAAGTATCACTAGGATAGTAATGCTGAATTAATTGTGTATCTTGCAACATGGTTTATCCTAGTACATATGAAATAGTTTGTAGTTCGTGTAAATATACAGATATTGCCTTTACTTCATTACTAGAGAATTAATATACGTGTTTATAGTGGTCTTGGTTTTACACTGATATATATATATTCCCTCATATATATTTTATATATTTTTTTATGTTTATTTATTGAAGTTTATATGTGGGACATAAAATTTTAGTAATAGAAAATATACATCTTTACAGGTCTTACGCATGGTGGGTAGGATCAGTATGAAGAATGTATTTAAATGCTGGACCTATATTAAATTTTCTTAGTTCCGTCTCTATGGTCTTGTTTTAGGACCGTGGGGACAACTTTTAAGTCAGGAGGAACTCCCTACTGAGAATCCAGACATGTGACCTCAATAGCGAATAGGATGATGTTTAATTTGCAATGGCAAACAGTTTGTTGATGCTTCTTCAGTGCAGCTTTTTACTGATGGTGGAACTGTCTTAAACAACTTGCATTGTATAGATTTTCTTACAATTAAGGTAAGGGATTCTAGCTATGTTTATATGAGTTAAGAGACAAGGAACACCATGATAGTATTTTGATGAAAGAACTTTCAGCCTGTGAGGGATGTGTTCTCATTTCTGAATGCCATTTGCCAAGTTGTAATGCTTTTGTTCAAAATATGCACTTTTGAATTATGAGCTTGTAAATGCATTTTTTATGTCTGAAGTCTGCAGCGTTTTGCCTAGTTAGAGGGTCTTTGTAATGCTTTGAAATATTTTGTGATGAGTGTGAGTGCTGCACTTTAGAAAATGAATTGGATTGAATTTAAACTGCATTTGAATGTAATGATGGCTTTAAACTGATGAAAGGCAATTAAGCTTCATTTTAAATTAATGAGCCCGCCAAAAGTTGTTTAGTATAAGTATTTTGGAATCATTTCATGACATTGTATCTGATGAAGCATAGTTTAACTATGCGAAGGCGCTTATTCTCTGTTTCCAATAAATGAATTTTTTACATATTTCCATCGTGGATATTTTCAGTGTGTCAGGAGCTTGAGTTGGGACTACTCTATAGAAGGATTTATTCGTGGTGACTGTTCTCACTTTTTGGACTTCATTACTACCTCTTCTTGTTGGTGAGAACGTCTTGGTATTGAGTTGTGTTTTCTACTTTTATTGCTTATCCTGCATTTTTTGTTCACAACTCAATTCACACGATGGAAGGCCAGAATGTTGGGACTGCTTCTGTTCCAGTGTCGAGGGATTTGTCTCGTTTATGGACAGATTTATTTGTACGTGAACTCAACCCTTTATTGTCGCTGGACCTGAATGAAGTGGGGCCCACACATCGATGATTGATAATGGAGAAAATATACAGGAATTTCATGAGCAACTAAAAGCGCTGGAAAATAATCTTTACCAACTACAAAGGTACATGTGGCAAAGATTACATTTAGAAGCTTGCTTGCACCATAAGGTAGTCCCCAGAGGCATGCGGGTTTTCTGCATGCCTACGTATGGGGACTCCCATCCATCCTTATTGAAGCAGTGGCAAGACTTGAATATAGGCCTGGGCTTTGATTATGTGAAGTTACTTTTGAACTATTTTTCTCCACTGGAGACTGACCTCCGTGCAGAACTGATGTGCTTTACCAAAGGTTAGTTGATAATTTCAGCTCAGATTATTGCATAGAAAAACTTCAACTGACATTTACCCAGGTTAAATCTTTTGGTGAGAGACTGTGTAAGACCAAACAGCATAAATTAAGGAGAGATTTGTTGGATTTCCAAAATGGTCATGTCTTTGTATGGCCTAGGTACCAAGAAGGTCAGGCCAAGTCTATGCAGCATGTACAGAAACATAGTAATCTGGCAGCAAGTGTTGTATCTACTAATAATTTGTTTCAACAGCTTAATAACTCTGAGTTTATTCCACAGTCAGTGGTTTCCTCTAACAGGGTGAGTGCTTTAGACCCTATAGATTTTCCAACCACAGACACACCTCCACCTAATCAAGAGGCCATGCAAGGCTATAAGAATCCAGGAGCTATACCTAAAAGCAGCTGTACACCAGGCACCTCGAATCCATCTTTTTTACCTTATCAAAGGAAGTTTGCCCCCAGCTCCAGGGGAAGATCCAGCAGCAGGGGACCAAGAAAACGGAAGTCCTCAGAAGAAGGGAATATAGTCAACAGAAGAACCAGGCATTGACTCTTGTGTTTAATTTTTCTAGCTATAATATGGATACAGCTATGCATAGCCTTCTTAACAGAGGACTTACATTTATTCCGTCAACTAAAACATCATTAGAGGACACTCTTTTGGACTTAAGATTATTTTGTAGACGAGTTTGTCTAAGGTTGTTTTTCCCGGCTGATGATACCAGGATGGGTGGGGTAACTGAATCTCGTAACATACTTAAAAATAATAGTACCTTTATACCTCCTATACATCCTATGGTGCAATGTTTTCTAGATCTATCACGAAAGAGATTTCTACACATTGTTTTCTCCAGCATGTAATAACACAAAAGGAAGATTTTGTAATCTTAATAGGGACGAGTTTCAAGCCCTGGTTAAATTGAGAAGTGATGCTAATCTGATTGTGAAACCTGCTGATAAAGGGGGGGGTGTAGTTCTGATGGATGTGGATGACTATGTAAATAGCATGAGATTGCTATTGTTGTCTGATCACAATACCTATAAGCACATCACTGCACAGCAGGTCTCTTCCATTATACTAACAGTTCATGAAAATGTATATGATCTATTATTATGTAGACAAATCAGTGTTGAAATGTATGAATACTTGTTAATATCAGACCCGTTATTCCCATAGTTAAGGGACTCCCCAAGATCCACAAAGAGATTTGGCCTGTTCCAATGAGACCTATTGTAGCAGGTGAGGGGTGGGTTACCGCCCATATATCGATCTTTTTGGAGAGCCTCCTACATCCAGTAGTGAGTAATTGTCACACCATTCTTAGTGACACTTACCAACTTATAGATAGCCTTAAGGGCCTACATTTAGAAATGAAGGACACAGAGTACCTCCTCATAACCATGGATGTGGAAAAGCTCTTTACTTCTATCCCTAATGATATAGGGATACAGTATATTAGAGAGCTTCTGCATAAAGAAACACAATATACAAATGATAGAATAATACTGATAACTCAGCTTCTTGACACAGTGCTTAACAACAATGTGTTTATTTTTGAAAATGACTATTATCTACAGGCATGGGGGGTTGCCATGGGCACCCCCTGTGCCAATAGTTATGCTAATTTGGTGGTCTACTGGTGGGAAAAGTTGTTCCTGTTTACCCACGAATCTTCTAGATACATAAGATACTATAGAAGGTTCGTGGATGACATACTTATAGTTTGGGAAGGTACGTCAGATAGTTTTCATCATTTCCTTGGTTATCTACAAACCACAACAGACTTTTTGAGGTTTACAGTGGAGATTTCAAGTTATGAAGTTAATTTCCTTGACGTCACGCTCAGGTTGACAAAAGAGGGTGAAATTGTGACCAGGATTTACAGGAAAGCTGTATGGAAGAATGCATTGTTAGCACCAGATAGCATGCACCCAACCTATACCTTCCGTGGCATAGTCACTAGTCAATTTATAAGAATTTCTAGATTATGTCAAAATAAAGATGATCTTTTGAATGAAGTTAATAATATGGAAACCCTGTTTAGGGATAGGGGATATGACATGACTATGGTTAGAAGGGTAAGAAATGAAATTCTTGGAGTTTTAGAACATGATGCTAGTCCGGTGTTCAATATTAAGAATGGATGTAGAATGGGAGCCACTATGGGCCCCAATATCCGTGGAAAAAGGCTTAGTTATGTCATTAAATTCACCAATGAAGTGGAAAGTGTAAGAAGTGTGATTAGGAAGCACTGGAATGTCCTTTCGGCAAATAAAGAAATTAGCAAGATTGTAGGACCTGCACCAACATTTTGCTATAGGAATTGCAATAATCTTAAGAGGCAACTATGTAATGACCGACAGGTCACGAATATAAGGAAATCCACTAGTCTAGTACTAGGGGACCTGGTCAGGAAAGGAACATATCCTTGTTTACACTGCCCAAGGTGCAAGAGCATTAGTAATATACAGACTTATCAACATCCCAGTATGAATTTTGTTTTCAAACCCAAGTACTATGCTGACTGCAATACCAAAATGTGATTTACTTGGCCACCTGTTCTTTTGTACAGCATTTTACGTGGGTCTAACCAAGAGAAGGCTAAGGGACCGTATTTATGACCATCTTTATGAGATCCATAAGCAGGATGACACTAATGCTTTGGCCAGGCATATTAAAGAGTGTCCTTCTCATTCTTTCACTTTTAGGGTTTTGGACATAATCATTCCAACTTTAAGAAGAGGTAGTATTGAACAAAGGTTGGCTAGAGCCGAGTTACACTGGATCTTAAAACTAGCGGCACATAATTCTCCAGGGCTGAATGGCTTCATCTCTATTAAACCGATGTTGATTGAACGTAAATAAAGTTGGTTTTTGCTATCTAGAATTCTATAGCCCATACTTCCCTAGTGGTCAGGATATTAAAAATGGGTATTATCCCCCTTTTTTTCCTCTTAATTTGTGGTTAGCCAATTGGGCATTTCCTTTATCTATAGCTCTATAGGAGTGTGATGTATAAGCATTTAATGCTAGGGATATCTTGTCACCTTTGAAGTTGTTGTTCAACATTACAGTATATGCATTACTAAACATCATTAATTTTATACCAGAATCGTACTCCTGTATTACAGGTGTTTACGATGGAATAGATAAGTATAGTACTTAGTTATCCAGATCATATATACAGGTTTTATTTTAATTTTATTTTATTGCTTATTATATTTTATAGTAAGGGCATGTCTTAACATGGTAGAATGGCGTTTTGGGATTAGCCCTTGGTCTGATATATATACATATGTAGCAAGGGTATGTTTTAGTTGGATAGAATGGTGTTTTGAGTAACCCTTCATCCTATATATCTATATTTGTCTTGGTATATAACCCTGCACGTTCACTTGGGGTGACACTCCTCCACCATGAGATGTAGGATTAGAACTGCCCCTTTGAGTTCAGCTACACTGATGTAAAGGAATAGTTTTGATGTCCAAAGGAAGCATTATGGAGATGTCGCTTGAATAAATATCTTGCCATTGTTGTCCCATAAGGGTATATAGTTACACATACATTTTTATACCATAGATATATTTTATATCTGTTGCTTTGTGAATATGTGGTTATGTTTGTTTTATGATTTATATGCATGTGTATAGTATACTCCCTAAACATGTTGTGTAGTATACTACTATGTAAATTTAGTGGTAAATACAGCACTTTCTTATAGGTTTTTGTTAATTTTTTAAACACACAACACGTTCTATGTTTCATGTAAAATAAGATTCACTAGGATAGTAATGCTGAATTAATTGTGTATCTTGCAACATGGTTTATCCTAGTACATATGAAATAGTTTGTAGTTCGTGTAAATATACAGATATTGCCTTTACTTCATTACTAGAGAATTAATATACGTGTTTATAGTGGTCTTGGTTTTACACTGATATATATATATTCCCTCATATATATTTTATATATTTTTTTATGTTTATTTATTGAAGTTTATATGTGGGACATAAAATTTTAGTAATAGAAAATATACATCTTTACAGGTCTTACGCATGGTGGGTAGGATCAGTATGAAGAATGTATTTAAATGCTGGACCTATATTAAATTTTCTTAGTTCCGTCTCTATGGTCTTGTTTTAGGACCGTGGGGACAACTTTTAAGTCAGGAGGAACTCCTTACTGAGAATCCAGACATGTGACCTCAATAGCGAATAGGATGATGTTTAATTTGCAATGGCAAACAGTTTGTTGATGCTTCTTGGTGCAGCTTTTTTACTGATGGTGGAACTGTCTTAAACAACTTGCATTGTATAGATTTTCTTACAATTAAGGTAAGGGATTCTAGCTATGTTTATATGAGTTAAGAGACAAGGAACACCATGATAGTATTTTGATGAAAGAACTTTCAGCCTGTGAGGGATGTGTTCTCATTTCTGAATGCCATTTGCCAAGTTGTAATGCTTTTGTTCAAAATATGCACTTTTGAATTATGAGCTTGTAAATGCATTTTTTATGTCTGAAGTCTGCAGCGTTTTGCCTAGTTAGAGGGTCTTTGTAATGCTTTGAAATATTTTGTGATGAGTGTGAGTGCTGCACTTTAGAAAATGAATTGGATTGAATTTAAACTGCATTTGAATGTAATGATGGCTTTAAACTGATGAAAGGCAATTAAGCTTCATTTTAAATTAATGAGCCCGCCAAAAGTTGTTTAGTATAAGTATTTTGGAATCATTTCATGACATTGTATCTGATGAAGCATAGTTTAACTATGCGAAAGCGCTTATTCTCTGTTTCCAATAAATGAATTTTTTACATATTTCCATCGTGGATATTTTCAGTGTGTCAGGAGCTTGAGTTGGGACTACTCTATAGAAGGATTTATTCGTGGTGACTGTTCTCACTTTTTGGACTTCATTAATATTAAGTGTCTCCCTGAGGTTTTATTGATTCTGGTAGGTGTAGAATTTATGAGTTGCCAGTCTGTATTTAAGTCTCCAGGTAGTATAGTTTCATGTTTAATTTGTTGGGATATCCAATACAGGATGCTTTTCACAGTGTTAGTGTTATTCCCTGGTGGTATACAAATTGTTGTCAAACATATAGTTTTCCTATTGTTGATTTTTAGGAGTGTTAGAAATTTAGCATTGTTAAATGTAAGTATTTCCTGTGGAAGTAAGGTGATGGTTAGGGAATTTTTGTAGATGCTTGCTACCCCACCTGCATGCTTGTTTTGTTTGTCATGTCTGAATATATTGTATCGGGGTCGGGGGGTAATCTCATTATTCTTTATTTCCTTTTTTACCAAGTTTCAGTAGCTATGATTATATCAGGAATGTATGTGGCAAAGTAGGCATGTGTCATGGATTTTATTCCACATACTTCTTTGGTTCATATTTAGTAAGGTGAGTTTGTGTTCTTTTTTTTTGCTGAGATGTATTAGGTGACTGGCTTATTTTTTGATTGGAAGTGATGGTTTTATGAACAGTGGGACTTGGGTTGTGGTGAATATCTCTACTAATTTTTGAATTGATGTTTTGCAGAGGGAAGAGTGTGACCAGTTATATTTTGGTCTTGGTTTGGTATTTGATCGTAAGTTTGGACACTTAGGTTTGAGATATTTATAGATAAATAAATCAGATATGGTTTGTTTCTTGACCTGGGGTGTTATGGAGAAAGGCAGGCTGGGTAGATGCAGATATTCTTTGTGAGGATTGGTTGAAGTCCCAAGTATTTGAAAGAGGTGTTTTTGATAATTGGTGATGAAAGCTAGTAGAATGAGGAGGAATGGCAAAATAATCTGAGTTAGGAGCATTTTATTTAACTTGGGTTTTATTTTTGTTGTAAATTAGGATTAGAAAATATTGGGTACTGGGTTGGTTGTAGAGATGTGATTTGAAAGTTATAGGGGGCAAGGATTAAGACAGTTTGAGAGAGAGTCTGGGATGGTAAACAAGAGTAGGTGTTACTGGGAACAGTTCTGTTGATTGTTTTCTTCTGGAGGAACCAGTGGTATTTTTTTTGAGGAATATGTTGGAGGTGCTATGGAAATATAAATGCAGAGTAAGAGAGGGTAGGTGGGAATTTGAGAATAGGGTAGGGGAGCAGAGTGAGCCCGAGCATTAGCGAGGGCAAACGAAGTGGGTTGGAAACTTGACAAAGTGAGAAAGAAACAGTCACTTAACTTAAACAACCACAAACCTGATGAAAGAGATAAGTAAAAGGAACAGTCCAGTTTAAAAGGCATCTGAGCTAGTAGGTGATAGTTTTGATTTTGTTGCTGTAGGACACAGTTTTAGTAAAAGAGCTAGTCCAATATCATCTTGACCTGATTAATGGTGATAACAGTAAAAAATTGCACTTGACTGTTTAAACAACTGTGTAATGTAAGGAGGTTTCTATGGACTTTCAAAAACGCAAAGGCCAAAGTCACCCAACCCCACAGATCAGCAAAACAATGAGAAAAAGTAAGCCAGAATGCAGGTTTGAGTTTGGTTTTCTATGGCGGTAGTTATAGTTGTGGCTTGTATGTTTTAGTGTTTCTATTTTATTTTTACTGTAGTATTTGTTGCATACACAACTAATCTTCTTCATGTTGTAAAAACATACAAGTCCTATGGTAAGTCCTTGTATCATAGGAAGTTACTAGGCTATTAATTCGGCACCCAGTGCCCCTGTCCAGCAGGGACACTGGTGGAATCCCAGGGGTGTATTTTCTGTTCCTCATCCAGTTATCCAGGTTGCACTTAAAAAGGGTTAATGAGGTACTCTGTCTGACGTGTGGACAGATTTGTGTCTCACAGACTCCCCCTTCTGTTCCACAGAAGGGGGAGTCTGTGGGACACAAATCTGTCCCACTGAAGTCCTATAGATAACACATACCAGGTTGAGGTAGCAGTCGCAGAGTTCAAAGGTATGTCTATAAGTTCAGGTCATAGAAGAGTTCATAGCTGTGGCAAGACTACTGGAAATTCAAATGGCATCTTATTAATTTTTAGACCGCATGCAGGTTTTATCCATTGGAAATTGGACAAACCCCCAGTAAGTTTGTTCCTTTTACACCTTCCATTAGCTCAACAGGTCACACATGGCTTTATCCCTTCTTACATCTGGTACCCAGATGGATAGTCTGGAACAGAGAACTGTTTTCATACATGACCCTGGTAAGGAGCAACATATACATTTAGATACATATTCATAAGTGAACAAATCTTAAGAAAATCACAAAGTTATTTACATACCTGCATACATAAACTACAAAATAATCTGGTAAGACAGAAGTTTGTTGCAAATTGCAGGAACAGTATTTATATAAGTTGTGAAGGCTGCCAGCCCAGCTAGCTAGAATTTTGTAAATAACTCTGTCTCATTGTAAATATTAATATGATCCATAGGCTTGACTACAAATGTAAGTAATCTGTATGTTATGTGCTGCACTTCAAAAATGTAACCACAGTGCACCCTGTTGGAAAAGAGCAGAAATGTATATGAACATTATGCCTGTGCAAATGTATGTTTTCATAGTAGAAATTGGGACATACAGAGTTAACTTGCAAACTCTGAGAAAATAAGTAAAGAGGTTTATGATTGTGTTTACCACAACTAGAAGACAAAATGTCTACAGCTAGAGTTTGTATTGTCTTAAGACAGAAATAATTACTAGGTTTAAAATGTAAAAGTGTTAATTGTTTTACAACTTCCAGTTTCAGGCAAGCTTCTAAGAGAAGTGTCAGCTTCTAAGAGAAAAGTATTTTTCAGAAACATGTTAAATTCTGTTGGTATCTGTTTAGCCTGGGAACTAGAGATAAGTGTCAAATAGTGATATCATCTAGCTAACCCAGCAGTAATGTGCGTTATTAATTTAAGAACTATCTCAGAGAGAAAGTCTGGGCATTTTGTATTTGTCTCTGGATCTAAACGCATCTATCTTCAGCACTTCTAATCTGTATTTGCCTAGGTTTGTAAGTAGGACTTAGATCATAGTATTTCTTGTAGCGATAGATAGGATAATAAGTAAGATCAGTCTAGACATTTTCTGTATTTATGTGAGACTGCCCTGCAATGTTGTTTTAAAGTATTACCTGTGATTTTGAACTCTGCTGTCAGTGTTGCGTTACAGATTATTGTTTTGTTCTTTTATTATTTATTATTAAATATATTTAAACCTTTTAAATTGTGGCTGGTTTGTTAGAGATATTTAAGATCTTAGAGTACTTGCATATGGAAAAAAACTAAGGGTAATGCTGCTCAATGCCAGAAGTCTCACTCTCAAGATGCACGCACTCGAGGCCCTTCTCAATATGGAGAACATCGATGTCTGTGCTGTGACAGAAACCTGGTTCAAGGCTCCTGAGAGCACCCCAGCACTAACAGGTTTCACCTCATATCATGCGTTCCGGCCCCAAAATCCGGACAACACCAAGAAAGGAGGGGGGGTGTCCATATTCATAAAGGACACCCACACCTCAAGGTTGGTGGCAACGCACGATGCATCGGAGACCATCCAGGTGCAATTAACCATAGGCAAGACTGCTCTGCAATTTGTAGCATGTTACAGGCCACCCTCTCAAACTCAGGAACCTCACATGGCCTTCCTGAAAACATTGGAGGATAAATGTATCTCAAACACCATCATACTAGGTGACTTCAACTACCCTAATATAGACTGGGAACACTACTCAAGCCCGAACACTCTAACCCAAAGATTCCTGGAGTTCATAAACTCAAATGCCATGGAACAACTAGTCACCATCCCCACAAGAGGAGAAAACATACTTGATCTCATCATCACGAACATGGGATCAAAATGTTCAACACCGAAGTATACCCCTCACTGGTGAGATCAGATCATAAACTAATCTCGCTGGAGGTCCTCATCCCGCCCCACCTGAAACAAAAAGACCACAGTGAAAAACTTCTCAAAGCCGATTTCACACTTCTAAAACTAGTGTGGTCTCCTTTAAGGCCCCTGAGCCAGTGGTAAACATTACTCAAACCGCTGAATCACTTACAAATGCCTTCTACCAGCACCTACAGGACTGCATGGATCAGGCAATCCCAAACAAAACTAAGACTCTCTGTACCAAAGGCAAGGCGTCCAGTCTGGTGGACCCCAGCCATAAACAAGCTCTACAACAAAAAGGAGGAAGCTACTACAAGATAGGCAAAATCCTTGAAAGGTAAGACACCTTTGATCATTATAAGTAAAAACTAAGAGCTCTCATAAAATCATCCAAGGCAAATTTTGAGAGAAAAATCCAAGGACTCTAAAGACAATCATAAGGCCTTCTTTAGCTATGTTAGAAACCTAGGAGGAAACTCCCAGATATGCTCAGAATTAGTTCAAAATGATGTGAAAATTACTGAACCTACACACATTGCTAACATACTGGCTGACAGGTTCAGTGCAAACTTCTCCCCCTCCCCAAAGGAGAGATATCTATTCCAGAGGATTGTAGCCCCCAAACATCTCCAGCCCAGGTGAGAACTGCCCTCACTAAGGCAAAAACACAACATCCATGGGACGGATGGTGTCCCGGCTGTGTGCTTCATGAACTCAGGAATTAAACCCACAGTTAGGACAGCTGTTTAATCTTAGCCTCACCTCAGGATACGTGCCTCAGGAGTGGCGTACGGCTGTGGTCCCACTTCATAAGGGCGGTGCCTCCACAGACCCTGGAAATTACCGCCCCATTAGCTTGACAAGCCTTATCTGCAAAGCCATGGAGAGGATCATAATGGAACTCATAAATAAAGACATAGGAACTTGCAGACTTTGGATCCAACCCAGTTTGGCTTTGTCAAAGGCAGATCCTGCCTCTTAAACTTGGTTGACTTTTGAGACAGTCACCAAGGCCATTGATGAGGAAAGGCAGTCCATACAGCCTACCTCGACCTGGCAAAGGCCTTCACACAATACCCCACTCAGGTATCATCGAAAAACTCATCAGCTTGAATGTAAACCCATACATCACAAGATGGGTTGCAAACTGGCTAAGTGACAGAACCCACAGGGTCAGAGTTGCTGGAGCCATGTCAGACTCAAAGCCTGTCACAAGTGGTGTCCCACAGGGCTCAGTCCTGGGTCCACTCTTGTTCAGCATCTACTTTTCTGAAGTACAAGCAAACACAGGAAGGTTATGGCTGACAAAGTTTGCAGATGACTGCAAACTGGGCGCCATAGTCGAAAACACATCTGACACAGATATCCTCCAGAAGGGCCTCACAGAAACAGATAACTGGTGCCAGAGCCATGGCCTGAAGTTAAACGCCAAAAAATGCATAGTCATACCCTTCGGAAAAACAAGGTTACCCCTAGCTACCATATAGGTGGCAATCCACTGAGCACAGAAAAAGTCATCAGGGATCTGGGGACCCAAGTTGACAGTAGCCTTTCGTTTGACACTCAGGTTGCTAAAGTAGTTAGGAAAACCTTCTATATCGCCCACCTGATCATGAAGGATTCACATCTAGATCAAGGGAGGTCATCGTCCCCTGTACTCATCACTCATTAGACCTATGATTGAGTACAATGCCCGCTCGGAATGTATCTGACCAGACACCTGCTGCAGCTTGAAAGGCCCCAAAGTTCCTCACCAAAAGGATAAAGGGTCTCAAAATATGTCTTATGCTGCCCGACTGAAAGAACTCCAGCTCTATTCAGTCTCATACCGCTTGCTCAGAGGTGACCTGTGCCTGACATATAAGGCCATGTCAAACCCAGATTTGATGAATATGCTTCACCTCAAAAAATCTAGATCCTCAGAACCACAAGGCGGGAGACTTAAACCTTGACACGGTTATAAATAGAATGTGCTGGAGGGACAGATTCATCACCCAGAGACTCCCTATGCTGTGGAACAAAATCCCTATGCTGTGGAACAAAATCCCAGTACATGTGAGGCAGAGCACCTCGCTGGCCTTGTTCAAGAGGAATCTTGACCAATGGATGGGAGATCGCAGATATACCCCAGGGATTACTTCAGTGTCACTGCTTGACAGAGGCACAGAAAAATGATAGGCATAGTTTTTATTCAAACTAAAGGGGTGGCGAAAGCCACATAACTATGGGCTAGGCTTATAAATGCCCTTGGGCAGATAGCCTAGTATGAACCTATGAACCTATGAACCTATGTATTTGGTAACACTGTATAGGCCACTCCTAAACAGCCTTAGTCTTGGACACACTTACTATTTGGATAATAGTAACATTACACAGTAAGATTGGGCACCCTTTGGTAAGGGCCTTTATAGTAGCTGATAAGTAGTGGTTGGTGGCATTTGGTACTACATACAGTCTGGGCAGATGGGGGCATAGCTAATGAACCTGTGCCAGCCTTCCCCAGGAGTGTCTGTGTGTTTGTATATAAATCAAATCTCAAAGTGTATATGTGTGTGTGAGCTACTTGGGCAGGGACATGAAGCACTGGTTGGACAGAGAAGGTGATGGAAGTTTTGGCTTGACCACTCGCCTGAGATCTGAACCCTATAGCTGTGCCAGTGGGAAGTCTTATTGGGGATCTGGAGAGAGAGGGAGAAACCAGCCCCAGACTGATTGTGATCTCTGTGTGCTCTTAGGGGAAGTTGTAGTTTACTGTGTTTGTACTTGTCATCCTCCCAATGTGCATGTCCCTCACTGGTGTTAGTGATGAGGATTGAGGCTCCTTGATTACTGTGCCATTTCAGGGGTGTCACATATTAATTGTTTGGCAGTGGTGGGATAGCCACACCACTTATTAATTGGTTGATGATGGTGAGATAGCCACATCACATATTAATCGGCTTGTAGTGCTGTGGAAATTTAATTCTTGTAGCTTGTGTACAGTGATCACTGAAGGTGCTTGCACTCTTAGTCAGCCACGCAGTGAACATTCAGAGTTCATATCACAATTGTTTATTTCTTTTGTTAGTTTAGTTAGTCAGGGAGAGCAGGCAAGCATGTCAGCAGAGGAGTATAGCAAGCTGACAAGGAGTCAGTTGGCTGAGATGTGCCAGGCTAATGGACTGGTGCATGCCAACCTAAGGCCAACATGATTTCAGCTTTAGTCATAGCTGCATCAGAGAATAGCAACCAGGAGGATGATCAGACTGGCCGTGGAGATGTACAACTCACAAAAAATGGACAGCTCAACCTTTCCACAGTGGACTTAAAAATCCATCTGGAGTTAGAGAGACTTGAGCTAGAGGCCAGGCATTTGGAAATAGAGGCAGCAGAGAGACTGAGGAAAATGAGAAACTTGTTATGCCTGGAAGCTGAGGAGAAGGACAGGTAGAGGCAGCATGAAAAGGAAATGCTGACTGTTCACCAGAGTCATGGAGTAACTGAACCCCCGAAGCAACAAAGGTCAGTAAATTTCTTCCACAATTCACAGAGGGGGATATGTTTGAGAGGGTATATAAACAGTATGATGTTGACCAAGGGCTCTGGGTACGGTTCCTGACTCCCTTACTCTATGGTAAAGCTGTCACTTTTCTTTCCAAACTGTCTGATAATGACTGTTTAAATTATAGTGTTGTAAAGAACTGTTTGCTAGAATCTTTTAAGTTAACACCTGAAGCTTATAGGAACAAGTTTCATGAGCATAGACCCAAGGCAGATGAAAGTGTGTGTGAATATTTTGCTGAACTAAGCACTTATTTTCATAGATGGGTATCACCACTTTTGAAAGGCTGGAAGACCATTTGTTGAGGGAACAAACCCTTAGCACTTTGCCTGAGGACATGAGAGATAGACAATGGCTTACTCTAGATACGTTGAGGGAAGAAGGGAGACCTATACCTAGCAAGCAGGGCATCCCTGCAGAGGAAAGAGACACCCAGTGCTGCTCATGGGTCTAAGGGAACCCTTGGTGGGCAGCCTAGACTGCCCCAACAGAATCTGCCAGTAGCAGGGGAAGCTACCAGTCCAGGTACAAGTCCAAGACCCAGAGTTAAATGTTTTAAATGCAACCAGCTGGGCCATGTAGCATGTAGGTGTCCAAGGAGGCAAGGTGGGGAGCAAAAGGTGGGAGAGCCAGCAAGTGGGAATGACAAAATGCCAACAGTAGGTTGTCTTCATACAACAAGGGTACCAAACTACTACAAGAGGTCATAGCCTATCTTAATGAATAGCAAAGAGACCATTGCTAAGAGAGACACCACCTCTGACATAACCATTGTGAAGCCTGCAGTGATTA
>NC_056726.1:1844450735-1844470735 GCF_019279795.1 Protopterus annectens
GCTAGGATGCATATATGTGATGTGTACCAATAATGCCATGAATTCATTTACAAATATATTGAGACTCCTCCTACTTCCATGCTCCCCTTCTCCTAGAAAAGTTTTCATTTTCTCATCAACTTTTTCATTACAGTTAGGAACAGATAACAAGATGACAGCAGAAAACTCTGCCTTGTCCCCATGTCTAGATTTGCTAGCTGAGATATACCCTCATTAGCTGCAGTTATAATCGGCTTTCATCCCTTCCACAAATTCCTTCTCCTAGCACTTGTTCTAGTGTTCTTAACAAGAAATCCCAGTCTACAGTGTTAATAGTTTGTTTGGATATAAAAGCATAGTTCTTGCCCTACCTTCTAGTGCTTTCATCCCTACTCCTCAAAATTAAATAGCAGTCGACGGTGATCTGGAGAAAAACTTCCCTTTTTAACATTTACTTGGGCTGGATTAATAATGCTCAGCAATACTTTCTATTGATTTGACATTAGAATATGAAAACAGAGTTTCACCTTTGCATTACATAATGAAACTGAACTAAAATTTATGTGATCCTCGGTCTCACTTCTCCACTTTGGGAAGGTTGCTCCCTTTGCCTTCTTCATTAAGGCTTCCTCCATTCCTTTGTGCATAAATCCTCGATTCTCCATCCCTGTCTTCATACAAAAATCACAGGGAACCCTTCAGGACCTCCATCTTACCCTCTCTCATTTCTAAGAACAGCTATCACCTCTCCCAGTCTTCTGTTCCTATCCAATTCCTCTATATCTTCTGCTCAGATCACTTTTCCTTCTAACATTTTGACTGTTACCCTTCTCCCTATCTCTCCACTTGTAAAAATTCCCATACACTATTGCAAATGCCTCCTGAATCTGCTCCATCTTATTAACCTTATGGAACTCTGTATTGTTTAACTCCTTACTCCAGACCTGGATCTCTGCTGTTTTATCCTCCACAGTAATGATTTAATATTCACCTCACATTTAGTCCACCATTGCACTTGTCTCTTTTCCCATCCTGCCTTCACTTAACTCCCATCTTCCACATTCAAGAATCTCTGTAACCTCCTTTATTCTTTTTGCCCTTAATTCCCTCCCCCTTTTAACACCACCTCCTTGTGCAACCCTTTATGCACTTTATAATTTATCTCTCTTCAACAACTGTACCTACATAATTCTCCCCCTTTCACTTCTTTTATTCTACCTGTTTTGAACTTCTTCATTCTCTTCTCCTCCCTTAGTCTCCTTTGAACTTGCACGAGTATCTCTTTCAGCTAGTTAGCCCTAACAATTGTTAATCATTTCCTTAGAGTCCACCTCTACATAGGTTCATAGGTTCATAGGTTCATACTAGGCTATCTGCCCTAGGGCATTTATAAACCTAGCCAGAATGTATTTGGCTTTCGCCACCCATTTTAAATTAATTTTGCTATGCCCTTTTTCGAGGTTAGTATACTGTGCCTCTGTCTAACAGTGACACAGAAGTGATACCCGGGTTAAACCTACGATCTCCCATCCACTCATCAAGATTCCTCTTGAAGAGAGTCAATGAGGGACTCAGCCTAACCTGGACTGGGATTTTATTCCAGAGTGAAGGGAGCCTCTGGGTTATGAATCTGTCCCTCCAGCATGTCCTATTTATTTCAGTGCTGAGGTTCAAGTCTCTTGAGCGCGTAGCTCGATGGGATTTGGATTTTCTGAAGTGCAGCATGTCCATTAATTCCGGGTTGGACATGGCTTTATACGTCAGGCACAGATCGCCCCTGAACAGGCAATATGCCACTGAGTAGAGCTGGAGTTTCTTTAACCGGGCAGCATATTGCATCTGTTTGAGCCCTTTGAACCTCTTGGTGAGGTACTTTTGGGGTCTTTCCAGTTGCTGCAGGTGTCTGGTAAGGTACATCCCAAAAGGGGCATTGTACTCAATTATGGGCCTGATGAGGGATGCGTAAAGAGGCACGATGACCTCCACTGATCTAGATGTGAATCCCTTCATGATTAGGTGGGCTATATAAAATGTTTTTCTAACCACCTTGGCCATGTGGTTGTCATATAAGAGACTGCTATCAACTTGGGTCCCCAGGTCCCTAATTACTTATTCTGTACTTAATGGATTACCACCTATGTGGTAATTTGTGGGCACTTTGTTTTTGCCAAAGGGGATGACTATACACTTTTTGGCGTTTAGCTTGAGGCCATGGCTCTGGCACCAGTTGTCTGTTTCTATGAGGCCCTTTTGGAGGATGCTTGTGTCGGCTGGAGAGTCGATTATGGCGCCCAGTTTGCAGTCATCTGCGAACTTGGTCAGCCACAGTCCTTCCGTGTTGGCCTGTACCTCCAAGAAATATATACCGAACAAGAGTGGTCCCAGGACTAAGCCTTGTGGGATGCCACTTGTAACTGATTTGGAGTCTGACATGGCTCCAGCAATTCTAACCATGAGGGTTCTGTCCTTGAGCCAGTTTGCAACCCATCTAGTGACATAGGTGTTTATATTTAAGCTGGTGAGCTTATCTATAATGCCCGAGTGGGCTATTGTATCGAAGGCTTTTGCGAGGTCCAGGTAGGCTGTGTGGACCACCTTCCCCTCATCAATGGCCTTGGTGACTGTTTCAAAGAAATCAACCAGGTTTAAGAGACAGGATCTGCCCTTAACAAAGCCGAACTGGTTAGGATCCAGTGTCTGTAGGTCCCCAATATCTTTATTTATGAAGTCCATGACGATCCTTTCCATAGCTTTGCAGACCAAGCTAGTCAGGCTTATGGGGCGATAGTTTCCAGGAACCGTTGAGGCACCACCTTTGTGGAGAGGGACCACTGTTGCTGTACGCCACTCTTTGGGTACATATCCTGTAATAAGGCTGAGATTGAACAGTAGTTTTATGTTTGGGTTTATCTCTTCTTGGAGTTCATGTAGGACGCAGCCCGGGACACCATCTGGTCCCATTGATGCTGTGTTTTTTTGCTTTGGAGAGGGCGGCTCTTACCTGAGCATCTGAGATGTCAGGGGCAGCACTCTGCTGGGATAGATATTTGCCCTTTGGTGGGAGGGGGTTTGCGCTGAACCTGTCAGCTAGGATGTTGGCAATGTCTGTGGGTTCGGTGTATTTTTGTCATTTTGGTCTAATTCTGAGCATATCTGGGAATTCCCACCCAGGTTCCTAACATAACTAAAGAAAGCCTTGTGATTATCCTTAGTGTCCTGTGCAATTTTTCTCTCAAAGCTGGCCTTAGACGATTTTATGAGTGCCCGTAGTTTTTTCTAATACTGATCAGAGATGCCTTCCTTTTGGGATTGTGCTGTATCATTTAGTAGCTTCCTCCTTCTATTGTATAGTTTGTTTATGGCTGGGGTCCACCAGACAGGACATCTGCCTTTGGAGGATTGGGTCTTGGTTTTATTTGGGATTGCATGATCCATGTATTCCTGAAGGTGTTCATAGAATGCATTTATAAAGGATTCTGTGGTCTGGGCTGTATTTTCCACAGGCCCGGGGGCTTTGAAGGATTCCACCTCGGTTTTGAGGAGTGTGAAATTTGCTTTAGAGAAGTTTTTCACTGTGGTTTTCTGGGCAGGAGGTGGGGTCGGGATGTGAATATCCAGTGAGATTAGTTTATGGTCTGATCTTACCAGTGAGGGATACACTTCTGATCTGGAGCATAGGGTCCCCATGTTGGTGATGATCAGGTCCAGTATGTTTTCCCCTCTTGTGGGAGTGGTAACAAGTTCTTCCATAGCATTTGAGTTTATAAATTCTAGGAACGTTTGGGCTAGGGTGTTGGAGCTAGAGTAATGCTCCCAGTCTAAGTTTGGGTAGTTGAAGTCACCCAGTATAATGGTGTTTGGAGAGACCTTCATATTTTCCAGTGTTCTCAGGAAGGCCGAGTGGGGTTCCTGGGTTTGGGAGGGTGGTCTGTAGCAGGCTATAAACTGGAAGGCAGTTTTACCCACTGTTAGTTGCACATGGATAGTCTCTGATGCTTCGTGCTGTGCCACCAACCTGGAGGTGTGGGTATCTTTGACGAATATTGATACTCCCCCTCCTTTTGTGGTTCAGTCCAAGTTTTGGTGCCGAAAAGCATGGTATGAGGTATAACCTGGTAGTGCTGGGGTGCTCTTGGGAGACTTGAACCAGGTTTCTGTTACTGCACAGATATCGATGTTCTCCATGCTAAGGAGAGTTTCGAGTGCATGCATCTTGAGGTTTAGACTTCTGGCGTTGAGTAGCATTACTCTTAGTTTCTTATCCCTTGTGATACCTATGGAGGTGGGTTTGTCTTTTGAGCCTTGCCTAAAAAAGGCACTATGGGGGTAGCAAGAGCCTTTGCCAATATCCGAAAGCCCAGGGGTAACAGGTGCAAGCCGTCCCTAGCAAAGCATCGTGGCTTGTTGAGCATGTCATCCTAGGCTGACAGGCATTGGATCCCCTTTGAATGACACCAATACTTAAGCCAGTTGTTGAAATTGATCATCTTGTCTTCATATTGTGACATCATTCTTGGTGAGAGTAAGATGCTACTCAAGGTCAGGGTCATACCGGCCTGGGCCACATGCTCAGAGAGCTCCTCTATGTCTCTTTTCATGTAGCCCAGAGAGGTACGTCTCAGGTCATTCACACCAGCATGGACAATGACTGAGTCATATTTGTACTTGCCTTGGAGTGACCTGAGTGCTTGTGTTATGTGGTGGATCCTAGCGCCCGACAGGCAGCTCACCGTGACCTTCTCCTTGTTCAGCCTGGTGAGCGGGACGTCAGTGTTCCTGACGATAGAGTCACCTATTACAAGTGTATCAGGTGTGTTGTTTAGCCTTAAGGGCTGTAACTGTTCGGCACACTGGCTTTGTGAGCTATGTGTTGCACGTGTTTTGTTTTGGGGTAGTGGTTGCTTGGGTGTCTGCTTTGGAGGTCTCTGCTGCTTAGGCAGATTTTTATTTAGAGCCTCCGAGTATGTTTTTGTGTGTTTATGTGTTTGGTTTGCTGTCGTGGTAGGTCTATGTGAGACTGGAATTGTAGTGAGTGTGGTTTCCTTCTCCTCCTGACTGGTTACGCCAGTACTGAGTTGAGAGAACTTAGCCTCCAATTTGGCTATATGGATGCATCTCTCACATGTGTTGGAATTTGTTGGGAGGAGGAGAGCTTTGTCTGTGTACATGAGGCAGTTGTAACATTGCCTCAAGATTCCCAGATTCACCAGCTGGACCAGAGAGGAGATTGACAACTGACATTTGGACATGCTAGAATAGTATTGGGAATTCCTTTATAATTGAAAAAAAGGGCCAATGGGGAACAAGGTACTCAAGGGGAGTTTGTGAGGGTGTAGTGCTTTTAATTTTTTAGTGCTGACTTATATAATTGCTTTAGTGAGCAAGTGCCAGGTAACTTAAATGCAATGTGTTACAGGTAACTTAAATGCAAAAATGATAAACAGTAACTTTCTTTTAAGTGAAACAAGGAAATAAGTACAGTAAGCAATGCAGATATCACTAGGGATCCACAGAAGCGCTGAAAAGCCACGTTTTAGGTGGGATAACAAGCAAACAAACAACAAGCATACAAACAAAGCTAGATTCAGCAGGCCTGGATCTAGTCTATGCTACAGAAAACAAGGTGTACCAATTTCAGTAAGAAACAGTTGAAATATGCAGGCACTATAAGCCTTTAACCAGTGGGTAAAATAACTGGCCTGCACGTTTTGTCCACAATGAATCAGGTAAACTTTACAAACTGAATTTTTATTTCAAATGTAATACTTCGAATCTTGTCTATTTGGCCAGCTGTGTTGAATGTTTATAGTTTCAAAATGAATAGAACATTGAGGGAGGGTGCATTAAAACATATGAGTGACCTTAGGGATATCAAATTAACTAACACTCTTGCCAGACATGCAAATATGAAAAGCATCCATGACAGATTTAAGTTTCTGGTAATGAGAGGTATACACCTGAGTGTGAGATGTGGTGATATACTGAATGTAACAGAAATAAATGAATATTAATGGATAGTTGAACTTAGTGCTACTATAGGATGTGGATTAAATGATGATGTTGCTTTAAAGTTGCATGGGTTGATGTATTAATTATGTGACTTAAATTATTTGTGCATTTAACCAAAGGAATTAATGATGCTTTAATAATCTGATGAAGTGCCAGTTCTGGTGTGAAAGAGCTCACTGTTTTGATTAAAGACCATAAAGAAGCCTGCCCACCCTTGGAAAAGCTTTCTGTGGTTTACAAACACCAGAAAGCTTAGAGCCTGAATACAACCTCATAAAGGTGAACAAGACAAATTCCAATGCAAGTAACTATATCCCAAGTTTCTATTTCTAGTAGACTGTGACAAGTTACATAACAAATTAGGAGTAACATTATGCTATTCAATGTTTAAAGCACCATATAAGGGAGACTTCCAGAAGCCTGTGGCAGTCAACACTTCTGAAGAACTATATGAGGCTAGCATTTCATTAAGGCAATTCAGATCCAAATTATTTATCTTTGTTTTACCCTCTTTATATGCTGTTAATGTTATATAGCAGCTGTCATTTACCACTTGCATCTTTGTCATACCTTCCTATTACACATTTTTACTCCTATACTGGACTTTCTAACATTATTTACTTTCTCTCATTTTCATTCTTCCTCATTTATGCCAATGTCTTCATTCCTTTTACAGAACTTCTAAAGTTTTTCCATCTGATTTATATCTGTTGCCACCTACTCCTAGTTTACTCTTTCAGTTTCTTTCTGTGTAATTGCATACTGTTTATAATGTATTACTACACAGTCATTCTTTTCTTATCACCAAGCAAAAAAGTTCACCATACATTATAACATTTATAAAATATTTTTCCACATTGTTAACCTTCATTTTTTATTTTATTTCACCATGTGCATGCTGTATGTGCACTATATAAATTTCATTTGCTTGTATCAGTTTTGTTTGTCGTATTTGTGCTTCATATTATACCTTTTACTTATGTATCTGTTTGGAAGCTTTTCGTCCCCTCTGAAAATGGGCTTTGCTGAGCATGGTGAACATGGTTAACAAAACATAAATTAATACATAAATATCCTATTACCCTCTCCATCTTTATGGAAATATTAAGATTGCAGCATTTCTTTTTACAGTCACAATTGCCTTCCTCCTCTCATGCTTATTTATGAATGCTCTCATTCCCCATTCCTCCTGCCTTGTTGTTTTCCTCTGCTGCCTTTTAGGAACCAGTCTCCACTGGGTCCTTGGATGGAGCCACTGGATCCAGCAATGCTCGTCCACCACCAATGAGTACATGTAGCTGGCACAATACATCCTCATAAGATAGCTATCCTAATTCTTCTTACCCAATATCCTCCTCCTCTCTCCTCCTATGCAAACAACACATCACCTTGCACATCACCCTCCAGCCTTCCTCCACTAAGCCTCCCAGACAACTAAACAGACCTCTACATATAACCTCCTCCTCCTGTGTCACTATTCTCCTAATGTTACAGGTTTTCATTTCTTGTTCTCTGCTCCTAAGTTCTCTTGTTCTTTTTTTCAACAATTCCATCCAATCCTTTTTTCATTTCTTTTCTCATCATTTACCTCACTGCTGACACTATCTTTTGTATGTGCCTGTTCTCTGTTACCTTACTTCAGTTATTCAGTATCCCCTCAAGAACTTCTCCATTTATCAGTCATTAATTCCCTTCTAGTCACTATTGATATCTTACTCTGAGGGCTACCTTGAAGCTGTCTTTGCTTGACCACATTACATTTCATCCCTTGTAGTCAATTTAGTTGAGTTGTTCATTCCATTGACCGAATTTCAGTTTCCACAGGACCTTTTATTTGTCTTGCCCTTAACAAATTTGTCATAACCCCACTCTCCTTGTATTATTTAAATGGTCCTTGAATCAGGGTCTTCAAAACATCTGCTTTGTATACAGAGATCCCCAACCAACTCATCACTCTCTTCACTAACCCAGTTTTGTGTAAATCTATTCTGCCGTAACTCCTCCTATTGCAACATTCATTATGACTTAGGAATTACCTTCCTGACACATTACAAAAAATTTTTGAATCTCAATACCATAATTGTATTAATCATCATCATCATCATCTGTGACATGCATCTCTTTTAACACCCAGTGATATCCATAGTTCCAACAGCACACTGCACTGCTGCACACACTATATTTTCAGCATTTTAATTGTCCCTACTTTAGTTCATAAAATAATACAACTTTTAAGAACCCCTTGAATGTGCAAAGCCCTTGCTTCAATACTTTAGAATTCACTTTCTTACTTCAAGACTTTTTTTTATTTTAGCAATGCACAACTATTTAAAATAGCTATAACAGGTAATAATAATAATAATAATAATAATAATAATAATAATAATAGTAAATTAGAAACTAGAAACAAATGATAATCTCTTTAACGATATATATATATATATATATATATATATATATATATATATATATATATATATATATATATATATAATATATATATATATATATATATATATATATATATATATATATATATATATATCTATAGAGTTAATGAAACAATGTTCAAACCAAAACATAGATGCCAAGATCAAAGAAAAACAACATTTAAACATAAAACATAACCTTTATGCAAGTAGTAATATAAGTTCACAGGGCAATGCTAGGCTATTGGCCTGGAGGCCCTTATAAGCTAGCCAAGAATTTCACACATGTTCCCACAAAGTCAGCACCTGTTTTTCCTGTCCAGCAGGGACACAGATGGGATCCCAGGGGTATATTTTCTGTTTCCCATCCAGTCGTCCAGGTTCCTCTGAAAGAGGGCTCATGATGTACTCTGCTTGACATGGAGAAGAACTCAATTCCACAGATGGGGGTGTCGTTCGGACACAAATCTATCCTGCCGACAAGTTCTATTAAAGTCACAGACCAGGTTGGGACCTTGTGTGCGGGTTGTGCGAGTGGACCTTGACTTATGGATATGCAGCAACTCCATCAAGGCTGAGTCTGAGACGGCCTTGTATGCCAGACACAGGTCACCTCTGAGCAGTCTATATGAGACTGAGTAGAGGGATAGGGCTTTTAGCCTATCTGTATAGGATAGGTGTTTGAGACCCTGGATTTTCCTGGTCAGGAACCACTGTGGTCTCTCCAACTGCTGCATGTGCTTGGCAAGATACATGCTGAACGGGGCATTGTACTTGATAATGAGTCTGATAAGGGAGGAGTATGGGGATGTTATGACCCCCTTGTTCCTGGATGAAATGCCTTTACTTATGAGGTGGGCCATGTAGAAAGCCTTCCGTACAATGGAGGCAACATGGTGGTCAAAAGTCAGGTTGCTGTCATCCTGGGTGCCCAAGTACCTCACGACTGATTATGTGCTTAGTAAGTTGTTATTAATGTGATAATTAGTGAGGAAGCTATTTTCCCCAAAGAGGATAATAATGCATTTCTTGGTATTCAGTCTGAGGCCATGCTTCAGGCACCAGTCATTAGTTTGGTTAAGGTCCTCTTGGAGGATGTTCACATCACTAGGGGAATTTATGACAGTGCCCAGCTTGCAATCATCTGAAAACTTGGTTAGCCACAGACCACTGGTTTTGGCTTGCACCTCATAAAAGTATATCCCAAACAACAGAGGCCCCAAGACCCATACTTGGGTACTCTGCTTGTTACAGGTCTACTACTAGAGGTGGCTTCCCCTATTTTGACTGAGTGGGCTCTATCAGTGAGCCAGTTATCAACCCAACTGATAACATATGGTTTGATGCCTAGCTGGGAGACTTTATCTATTATGCCTGGGTGGGGAATAGTGTTGAAGGCTTTGGCTAGGTCAAGGTAGGCAGTGTGCACTGTTTTGCCCTCATCCATGGCTTTGCTGACTGTTTTGAAGAAGTCGACCAAGTTTAACAGGTTTGATTTCCCTCTGACAAAACCAAATTGTGTGGGATCAAGTGTTTGGAGGTTGCCGATGTCCTTGTTTATAAGGTCCATGATAATGCATTTCATGGCCTTGCAGATCAGTTGGGTTGATTGGCCTATAATAGCCTGGGTCAGTGGATGCTCCACCTTTGTGCAGAGGGATGACAGTGGCCAGTGCACAGGCTTTGGTTGAATAAGGTGCCTAGAGATGCTGAGAGCTCTTGCCTGAGTTCATGTAGGACACAGCTAAGGATGTAGTCAGGTCCCATCGATGCTGTATTTTTTGCCTTCAAAAGCTGTTTAGAAGATCTACTCAGTATGAGTTTAAAACAATTTTTCTCACTGGCCTAAACCAGTTTTAAAAAAGCTGCACATGTTAATGAGGAATGGGAATAATAATTCATTACAAGAAAAACATGAATGTGAAAATCACTACAGAATTTAATGCTAATTTATTCTCTCTAACAGTTTGCATGATTATCTTAAGCTATTTAGTAATAAACTGAAAGACTTCTCACCCAATCCATACCTGTAACACATTTGTAAAAGAGCGTATACCTTCAAGCATGTTATAAAATAATTGTGCATACCAATGTGCAGCATTATACCACTTCACATGTTTAATTTTTTTATAAATAATAATAGGCAGTTCCACAGAAGTCGGAATGGTTACTAAGAGGCAAGTGCCTTACTCAACTCCATAGGTTGCCCACAGCAAAGATCATTACTTCTTCCTCTTTTATTCTCCACCTTTTGTCTCCTGGTCATTGCACATTCAGTAATGGATTACAAAAATGAATAGACTAATTGGCTGCTCATCCCATTCCCATCACAGAGCTCAAAAGGTTCAGTATCCATTTCCCACTCATTAGTCCCTGTGTTTCATTAGAAAAACGCTCCTTTCCCCATTCCCTGTAATATTATGAAAATGGGTGCTGGATCATCTTCATCAGAGGTGCATGTCAAAACTCTTGTCCTTACTGAGTAATGCTTCCATTCCATCCTCCCCTTTTTATATGATCTGAAGCTACAGATATGGATTGTGAGTCCTCATCATGCCCTGTTTTGTATTTGTTACCACATGTCTCCTCTCTAATTGTTTTATTTTTTTTCAAACTCAGTTTCTACTCAGCTCCTCTGAATGTACATCACATTCATTACAGAAGATCTGACTCAATAAATTTCATCATCTTCTCTGGTCTGCTTCTTTGTCAAACCTCCAAATGGTTCCCTTATTGTGAACTTGACCTACAGTCCTCACCACTTACTCCCATCCTTTGATTACTCCTCTCTGCTCCCTCCTCTGCAATCCCAAGAATGGCATCCATTTACCTGCCTAGGTTGTCGACCCTACTGCCTTTTCCTGCATTTGTATGGAAGTGCACAGCTTCTTCTACCAACATTCACCAATATTTGGTACTTTCCCATCTAATATTTATGATTACTGTACAGTTTGTTGAGGATGTTTAAATATGCTACACTAAATGCATAATTCCAAAGAAAATCAAGAAGAGATAACATACATATTTACACGAGCAGTGAAAAGAATTAGAAGAATACATCAGAATGAGAAAGATAAGAATCTTTTCAAAAAGATTGGCAATGTTAAAAGGAACTTCCACAAAACAATGGACATGATAAAAAATGTGAGGCATCTAGATTAAGCAAAATATATTAAGATGAGGTGGCAGAAGCTGCAGAGGTGGCGTACAGGGAAAAAGCCCTGACTAGGACACAGGAGACCCAGGTTCAATTAGCAGCTTGGATATCTGAAGTAGCAGCAAGGAGGGATGGACTTGCCTGTCCTATGTGGGAGGGTGCTTGTCAATGATGCTCCTTAAGGGCAGATGTGGTCCAAAGGGAGGAGTTGCCCTTGGGCATAGTCAACGAGCATGGAAGTGGAGTGGGGAAAAGGAGTTTGTAGGGCATACTACAAAAATGGACAGAAGCATGGAAGGCTAAGCTCCTAGGACTTAGAATTCATGACCTTCCCCAGCAATACCATAGTAGTCTCGGGGGAGGGGGGGCATATGAGAATGGCTGCTAGATCCAGCATTGATTTAGAGCACCTGAGGTCGGGCCAGAAGGATGAAGTCTGAGGGGACCAAAAAAGAAGAAGTGGTAGAATTGTACAGAACAGGACACTTACATCTCTGAAAAACTGATGGCATATTTTCTGAAGACAGGCATCCTGGTGAATGAAGTCAAATGATCCAAGAAAGCCTTGTTAATAACAAGCTACAGGGTGTGATGGAATTCCAGATGAATTGTTTAAAATCCTGCAAAATTATGTTGTTACAGTGTTCTAAATGGAAAAAAAGGATTATGCTAAGGAGTTCTCAAAATGCCAAACAGTTCCACCTGTTTCACATTCTAGTATAACAGTGCTTAAGTTCCTGCAAGCTAGTCTCCAACAAAATCTAGAATAAGAACTGCCTAATATGAGTTGATTTTAGAGGAGGTATAGGCACCAGAAATCAAACTGCAAATATCTGATGAATAAATGACGAAACAAGAAAGTACCATGGAGACATTTACTTTTCCTTTACTGACTACTCTGAAGTCCTTGATTATGTGGACCATAACACAGTGTGACAAACTCTTACATAAATGGGGACATTTGGTCACCTTATATATGTCCTGAGAAATCTGTATGCTTATAAAGAAGGAGCGGTTAGAAGAGATTATGAAGTTACTCACTGGTTACAAACTGGGAAAGGAGTATGACAAGGTGGTACACTGTGGTCCCATTTATTTAAATTGCTAAATATATTGTGTAAAATGACAGGCTGGAACAATCAGGTGCTGCAATCAAAACTGAAGGAAGAACTACTAACCTTAAATATGCAGATAATATGACTCCGATGGCTGAAATTAAGGAAATCATAGGATCATAGGATGTTACTAGACTATCAATCCGGAGGTCATTTCAAACCTAGCCGTTTCATCCCAGTGTAATACCAATGATACTCTAGTCAATAACCAGGACTGTATTTAGTAATGACTGCTCATGTCCAGGAGTGTTGTGGACACTATCCCATAAGAATTTATGGTGCCCCATCCACTTGTCAAGGTTCCTTTTGAACAGTGTCATAGAAGTTCTCTGCTTCACATGAATTGGCGTCTATTCCAAAGATGTGGCAGTCACTGGGAGATAAATCTGTCCCTCCAGCACGTCCTGTTCAAGTTTCATGCCATATGTAGGTCCCTGGAATGGGCAGCTCTAGTGCCGTTTGATTTACAGCAAATTCATTAGGTTTGGGTTGGAGATTGCTCTGTAAGCCAGACATAAGTCTTCACTAAGAAGTCTATCATCATCATCATCTTCTTTCGGCTGTTCCCATTAGGGGTCCACTAAGAAGTCTATATGATACTGAATATAGTGACAGGGACTTTAGTCTGTCTGTGTAAGGCAAGTGCCAGAGTCTCTTGATCTTCTTTGTTACAAACCTCTGAGGTCTCTCCAATTGCTGCAGGTGCTTTGTATGGTACTTGCCAAAAGGGGCATTATACTCAGTTATGGGCCTGATTAGTGATGAGTATAGAGTGGTATATCCTCCTTTGCTCCAGAGGTGATGCCTTTGCTAATCAAGTGTGCTACACAGAAAGCCCTACTTACTACACTAGACACATGGTGGTCAAAGTTAAGGTTGCAGTCTACTTGTGATCCCAGATCCCTTACCACTTTGTAGGTACATAGGGTATTGTTATTAATTTCATAATGTGAAGGGACATTTTTTTTTACCGAAGGGGATGATGATGCATTTCTTTACATTTAGTTTGAGACTGCGACTAAGACACCAGTCACTGGTCCACATAAGACCCTCCTGAAGCATACTGATATCATTTGGGGATTAGATAATTGCACCCAATTTTCAGTTGTCTGCAGACATGGTCAGCTACAGACCCTCAGTTTTGGCCTGAACTTCTGAGAAGTATATACCAAACAGTAGGGGACCCTGAGAAGTGTACATCAAACAGTAGTGGACCCAGCACTGACTCTTGTGGCACCCCGTTTGTGACAGGTCGGGTCTATATTACTGTTGCTACTATATATACTGTTAGTCTGAATCATACTATATGAAACTGTTTCCCACAAACATCTTCCTTTCATCTCTCTAATCTTCATCTCTCATCAAATACTTTATTCTGGTTCTCGAGCTACCTATCTGGTAGATTTCAAGCAGTAAAATGGAATAACTCCATCTCTTCATTCTTACCCACCCCAACTGGTGTACCACAGGGATCTTTCCTTCAGCCCATGCCTTTTAACATCTTTATCAATAACTTTCACACTGCCATTCCTGACACCAAAGTCATTCAATATGCAGATGACTCAACCTTAGTCTGCTCTGCCTCCAACCTCTCTGAACTGCTCAACAAAACTCAAAATGCTTTTTCAGTAACCGAAGAATGGATGCGCCAAAATCACCTCTCTCTCAATGCTAACAAATCAAAAATTCTACCCCCCCACTAAGACTTACTCCTACAACAAAAGTACTTTCAAAGTCCTTAGCCAAACCAACTCACCTATAGAAGTGGTTCCCTCTGCTAAACTTCTCAGCATTACTATTGATGAATACCTCAAGTATGACATCCACATTCAACAAAATATTAAGAAAACCCTCCAAAAACTAGGCATGCTATACAGGAATAATCGCTTCCTCTCAAACTCCACTAGGCATACTCTGGCCACTACTTATCTTATTCCCTCTTTATTATATGGAGCACCTCCCCTTACCAATTTAACCGCCTCCACCTCCTCCAAACTAGAAAACTGCTAGAATAAAATCTCTAAATTTGCCACCAAATCCAGAAATTCCACCCATCACTGCCTTACCCTACAATCTCTGAACTGGCTTGAACTCCCAAACTACCTAAACTACCTCCAACTTACCACTGCACACAGACTTATATTTCACCCTACTAAATGTCCTGCTCTAGCAAATATCCTTCCCCCTTACACCCCCAGCAGAACACTCAGATCCGAACATCAAAACTTAATTGCTATACATAAGCCCAAACATCCTCCTGGCCATCTTCTACTCTCTTTCTCCTTAGGAAAGAAATGGAATTCCTTTCCTTCCACTCTTAGAACTATACCAAACTCAGAGAACTTTAAATCCCAGCTTTTCAAATACCTCTTCTTTAAATGGAAATGTACATGCTTTTACCCTACCTAAATCCAACTAAATATTTGTCCCCAGGATGCTTTCTTACAGGTTCCTAACCTCTCTAGTATTCTCCCATAGTTACTTCACCTTGAGTATGTCTGTACTCTCTACGATTTCCAAGAGCTACTAATCATACAGCATAACTGTGTAAATATTGTAAATGGCATCTTACTTTAAATGAGTGCATGCAAAGTGTTTCTACCGTTATTTTTAAAGGTGTGTTTCTTAGAATGTTTGCATAAATGTATCTTTATTACCCATTGAACAACCATAAGCTATTTTGTTTGACTGTGTGACTGTGCAGACTTTGTAAACTATGTGCGACTCTGTACAGACTTTGTAAACTGTCCTATACAATGTATCTCTCTGTAAGTCCTATTCTTTGTATCTCTGTTATCTATTATATCTGTACTGTATTATGTTTCTTGGAGCTTTTCTCCCCAGGCCTCCACTGAAAACGGGTCCTTTGGGCCCAGTGGACTTCCCCGGTAATCAAACTAGAAATAAATGAATAAATATTATGTAAATGAAGATTTCTAACTTCGAACACCATATGGCTGACACCATAATGGTCGAAGTTAGAAAACTTCGAATTTGTAAAAACAAAAAAAAAGAAAAGACTAAAGCTTAAATTAAGGGTTGTAGGCAGGGGGGCAATTCCCCCTGTACCCCCCATACCCCCACTCTTTAAATATAACAACTCTGAGAACGTACTATAATGGTGTCGGCCATATGGTATTCAAAGTTAGAAATCTTCGTTTAAGTAATATAGACCGGATAGGGCTGCTGGATGATGTGGAGTCACCCACTTTGATAGTGTGTGACCAGTTTGTGAGCCATCTTTCAACAGAGGTTTACATTCAGTTTGCTAAGTTTATTGGTAATGCCTGAGTGTGGGATTGTGTCAAAAGTCTTGGCCAAATCAATGTATGCTATGTGTACAGATTTTCCCTCATCAATGGCCCTGGTCAGATTTTCAAAGAAATCCACCAGGTTTAACAGGCAGGATCTGCCCTTGACAAAGCCAAATACGGAGTTAGATCCAGGGTTTGGAAGTTGCCTATGACTTTATTTATGAGGTCCATGATGATACATTCCATGAACTTACAGATAAGGCTGGTCAGTCTTATGGGTCTATAATTCCCTGGGTCTGTTGCTAAGCCACCTTTGTGGAGGGGAATAACTTTGCTGTTCTCCATTCTGCAGGAACATAGCTTGTGCTTATGCTGTGATTGAATATGGTACTTGGTGATGCTAGTTCATGTTTTAGTTTGTTTGGAAGACAGCCTGGGATGCTGTCTGGCTCCAGAGAGGCTGTGTTATTTGCCTTAGACAAGGCTTTACTGACCTGCTCTTTAGATATGTAGGATAGATGGGAGTTGGGGGCAAAGTTTGTGATACGTTTGGAGGGGATAAAGGAGTGAAACTTTTACCAAATCTGTCCACCAGCAGGTTTGCTATCTCTGTGGGATCAGTGTGTGTGATAAAGTTAGTCACTAGTTCGGCACATGCTTGGGTCCTACATTTTAGACTGCATATATAGCTGTAAAAGGCCTTATGGTTATCCTTAGCTGTGAATGCTAAGTTTTTCTCGAGGCTACCCTTTGAAGATTTGACACAATGTCTTATTTGCCTGTTGAGGCTAAGGAGGGTGCATTTCCATTGTTAAGGCCTTGCCTTAGTTTTCTTAGACAGCAACTTTTGGCATTTGTTGTGAAGTTTGTTGATGCTGGATATCCACCAGGGTGGCTTATGTTTACTTTGGACTCTGGCTTTGATTCTCTGTGGAACAGCCAAGTCCATACACTTATACAAGTATACAGGGCTTTAGTGTAAGCTTTGGTGTAGTTACCACTTCTAGCTGGTGATGGGGCTTGGAATGCTTTTATACCTAAATCAAAAGGTGCTTCAACAAATTATTAGTTTAAGGGTGTCCACACTTATGCAACCAGGTTATTGTACGTTTTTTTATTTTTTATATTTTTTCCCCTAACAGATTTGTTTGTTTTTCAATTGAATTGTACAGGTTATAGGTCACATTAAAGGTGGAAAAAGTTTTTAAATGATTTATTGTGGTCTTATTTAATTACTTTGAGTAGTAGTTTGTTGGAAGATCTTAGTGGTCTGCCATTTGAGTATGACTGCACTAAGCCTTTGAGTGTAGGACAGTTGTCTGGATGGTGGAAGATGGAATGAATGAAAGTTAGTTGGTTGAAGTATAGGATATTAGGTAGTTTGATCAAATTTAGATTATGAAGTGCTGTGCAGTGATGTGATCTGTAAGGGAGTTTAGTAGCAAATTTCGCAATTTTGTTATAGCAGGACTCCAGTTTGTTTAAATCAGATTTTCTGAGATTAGTGAATATTGGTGAGCCATACAGAAGGATAGAGAGTAAATGAATCCTAGCTATGGAATGTCTAGTGGCCTCAGTTAGGTAAGGCTTGACTCTGTATAGTCAGCCTAGCTTAATGTGGACCTTTTTGACAGTTAGAGTGAGGTGTTTGTCAAATTTTAGGTTGTTGTCAATTGCAACTTCAAGGAGTTTGGTGTGCTGGATAGGTTCGATTTTAGAGAATTATCAGGTACATTTGCTGTTTGTGAAGAGCATGAGCTTTGCTTTATTTGGACTGAGTATGAGTTGAGAATATGAGAGGTATTGTTCAATATCCTGGAAAGATTGTTGGGTTGTTTGTAGGAGTTCTGGTAGGAAGGGAGCTGAACTTATGAGGGAGGAGTCATCTGTGTATTGAATGATGGTTGCATGCTGGGTGGCAGTGCCTTGTCTGTTGGTGAAGAGCAATGGACTGAAAATTGAGCCTTGGGGTACTCCTGCTGAGATTGGTAATAGGATAGAGAGTTTGTTTTGCCACTTAACAACCTGTTGGCAATCATTTAAGTAGGTGAGAAACCAGAAGAGGGCTAGCTGGGTTAGGTTTAAGGAAGCTAGCTCATTTAATAGCTTTTGGTGGGATATGGTATCAAAGACTTTAAGCATGTCAAGAAAGATAGAAGAGATGAGCTGGTTGTCATTTCTATGCTGGTCGGTTGAGTATGTAAAACTAACAAGGGCAATGGTTGTACTGTGTTTAGATATGAAGCCATGTTGAGATGCAGATAGGACATTATTGCTTAGCAGATAGTTGAGGAGTTGTCTGTGTATGCATTTTTCAAGAATCTTGGCTATGGGAGGGAGGACAGCAATTAGCCTGTAGTTTGAGAAGTCAGTAGAGGTGCCGCCTTTGTGAAGAGGGATGGTAGAGGAGACTTTCCAGAGTTTGGGGATGTACTGCTCAGTAATAGGGTAGGTGATGGCATCTACTGCTAGTTTTAGAAATTCATTAGGGAGTTGGTCAGCTGTGAAGGAGGAGGGCGTAAGTTTGAAAAGATGTTTTTTGATGGTATTAGTTTGAATTAGCTTGAATGAAAAAGAGTTGAGGGTTTGGTCTAATTTATTAGGGATAGATGGGAGGTCCTGCTGTTGTTTTTTTACTAGGGAGAGTATAGAGTTAATAAAGTGTGAATTAAATTGTGTTGCAATGCTTTCTGTGGAATTTGTTGTGGTTGGAGCTGGGGTTGTGATCTGTCCAGGTTTAAATAGCTATAAGGCTCAGTTGTGCTGAGGTTAAGAAAAATAATCTGTTATAGTTTAATGCTAATTGGGAATTATATATATATATATATATATATATATATATATATATATATATGACTAATGTGATTGGAAGGGTGTATGTTTTGTGGAAAAATTTAAATTTGGGGGTAGTGAGGCTGGGTGAGATTTGGGAGTAGGGTAGGGGAGCAGAGTGAGTCTGAGTGGAGTGGAGGTGATGGAGTGGGCAGAACAGCTACTAGGAATGAAAAACTATCTGTAAGATTAGGATAGCAGGTAAGTGCCACACAACTGGCAGAACCTAATGCACTCTGCTACACTATTTCAGAGATTCATTTTACAGTATGGCATGAATGGAGACTAATCTATGCATTAGGATTGCGGTGTAGAGCAGTTTAGGATATACTTGCCCTATTCAGCTTACTTTACTCATATGTAAGGCAATACAGCTCCACCTAGTGGCAAAAGGGGTACAGAGCTAGAGAGGGAGAAGAAGGGGAAACTAACAGCTGTTGTCCCTGTGATTGTGCATGCCACTTCAATCTTAGAGGAAAAAATGTAGTGTTTAAGTATGCAATAAGAGAAGGATCTTCTTAGGGAAAAACATTAATTTCTCTGCTTAAGTGTTCTGTCCTGTAATCTTTATTCTGTAGGTCCCATGGACACGCATGGAGGGAGATATCAGGAAGATTTGTTTGGAAAAGCTGGAGGGAGGGGAACACTCATGAAGTGAATTTAGTTAATAGGGAGATTTTGTAAGCGAGAGAGATGCAAGAATATATAATTCATTTTTATTTCAAGCTGTTTTGAGTGCCTCAGCCTTTCAGCTTGTTTGCAGGCAATACATACTGAAAAATCTTGCATAAAAAGTCATCGGCATTCAGAAGCCATGTGGCTGAAACAGTGACATGTCCTTAAGAGTCATTTGCATATAGGCCATAGGCCTCCATTACAGGAGGTGTTAAGGTATTACACAGTGAAGATTCTAGCTTGAATGGGTGTTTCTTGTAGTTTTGTTAATGATTTGTCTGTGTGACTTTTTGCCATTTGGAGTGGATGTTATTAGGGATTTTCTGCAGTCATACTAATGTTTATGGAAATCAGGCTTTTCTTTAAGCTATGTTTTTCCAAAAGACAGACAGATAATCCACTTATGCCATACTGATGAGCTCAGAAAGAGAGCAAAGCATGGCAGGTCTACAGCTAATGGGGTTTGGTTTTACTGGCCTGAATGCACCATAAAGACTTAAAAATTAGAGTCATGTAGGTGAAGCATTGGTACGTTCTTAAGGGTTATTGG
>NC_056726.1:1844475735-1844491983 GCF_019279795.1 Protopterus annectens
ACCTCTGAGCAAGCGGTATGAGACTGAATAGAGCTGGAGTTCTTTCAGTCGAGCAGCATAAGACATATTTTTGAGACCCTTTATCCTTTTGGTGAGGAACTTTTGGGGCCTTTCCAGCTGCTGCAGGTGTCGGGTCAGATACATTCCGAATGGGGCATTGTACTCAATCATAGGTCTAATGAGTGATGAGTACAGGGGACGATGACCTCCCTTGATCTAGATGTGAATCCCTTCATGATCAGGTGGGCAATGTAGAAGGTTTTCCTAACTACTTTAGCAACATGAGTGTCAAGCGAAGGCTACTGTCAACCTGGGTCCCCAGATCCCTGATGACTTCTTCTGTGCTCAGTGGATTGCCACCTATATGGTAGCTAGGGGTAACCTTGTTTTTCCCAAAGGGTATGACTATGCATTTCTTGGCGTTTAACTTTAGGCCATGGCTCTGGCACCAGTTATCCGTTTCTGTGAGGCCCTTCTGAAGGATATCTGTGTCAGATGTGTTTTCGACTATGGCCCAGTTTGCAGTCATCTGCAAACTTTGTCAGCCATAACCCTCCTGTGTTTGCTTGTACTTCAGAAAAGTAGATACCGAACAAGAGTGGACCCAGGACTGAGCCCTGTGGGACACCACTTGTGACAGGCTTTGAGTCTGACATGGCTCCAGCAACTCTGACCCTGTGGGTTCTGTCACTTAGCCAGTTTGCAACCCATCTTGTGATGTATGGGTTTACATTCACGCTGATGAGTTTTTCGATGATACCTGGGTGGGGCATTGTGTGAAGGCCTTTGCCAGGTCGAGGTAGGCTGTATGGACTGCCTTTCCCTCATCAATGGCCTTGGTGACTGTCTCGAAAAAGTCAACCAAGTTTAAAAGGCATGATCTGCCTTTGACAAAGCCAAACTGGGTTGGATCCAAAGTCTGCAAGTTCCCATGTCTTTATTTATGAGTTCCATTATGATCCTCTCCATGGCTTTGCAGATAAGGCTTGTCAAGCTAATGGGATGGTAATTACCAGGGTCGGTGGAGGCACCGCCCTTGTGAAGTGGGACCACAGTTGCCGTGCGCCACTCCTTGGGTATGTATCCTGAGGTGAGGCTAAGATTAAACAGCTGTCCTAACTGCGGGTTTAATTCCTCATTGAGTTCGTGGAGCACACAGCCGGGGACACCATCCGGTCTCATGGATGCTGTGTTTTTTGCCTTGGAGAGGGCAGTTCTCACCTGGGCGTTGGAGATGTTTGGGGGGCTACAATCCTCTGGTATAGATATCTCTCCTTTTGGGGGGGAGAAGTTTGCACTGAACCTGTCAGCCAGTATGTTGGCAATGTGTGTAGGTTCAGTAATCTTCACATCATTTTGAACTAATTCTGAGCATATCTGGGAGTTTCCTCCTAGGTTTCTAACATAGCTAAAGCTGGCCTTATGATTGTCTTTTGAGTCCTTGGCGATTTTTCCTCTCAAAATTTGCCTTGGATGATTTTGTGAGAGCTCTTAGTTTTTTACTTATAATGATCAAAGGTGTCTTACCTTTCAAGGATTTTGCTCTATCTTGTAGTAGCTTCCTCCTTTTGTTGTAGAGCTTGTTTATGGCTGGGGTCCACCAGACTGGACGCTTGCCTTTGGTACAAAGAGTCTTAGTTTTGTTTGGGATTGCCTGATCCATGCAGTCCTGTAGGTGCTGGTAGAAGGCATTTGTAAGTGATTCTGCGGTTTGAGTAATGTTTACCACTGGCTCAGGGGCCTTAAAGGAGACCACGCTAGTTTTTAGAAGTGTGAAGTCGGCTTTTGAGAAGTTTTTCACTGTGGTCTTTTTATTTCAGGTGGGGACGGGATGAGGACCTCCAGCGAGATTAGTTTATGATCTGATCTCACCAGTGAGGGTATACTTCGGTGTTGAACATTGTGATCCCATGTTCGTGATGATGAGATCACGTATGTTTTCTCCTCTTGTGGGGATGGTGACTAGTTGTTCCATGGCATTTGAGTTTATGAACTCCAGGAACCTTTGGGCTAGAGTGTTTGGGCTTGAGTAGTGTTCCCAGTCTATATTAGGGTAGTTGAAATCACCTAGTATGATGGTGTTTGGAGATACATTTATCCCCTCCAATGTTTTCAGGAAGGCCATATGAGGTTCCTGAGTTTGAGAGGGTGGCCTGTAACATGCTACAAATTGCAGAGCAGTCTTGCCTATGGTTAATTGCACCTGGATGGTCTCCGATGCATCGTGCGTTGCCACCAACCTTGAGGTGTGGGTGTCCTTTATGAATATGGACACCCTCCTTTCTTGGTGTTGTCCGGATTTTGGAAGTGAAACCTGATAGTGCTGGGGTGCTCTCAGGAGCCTTGAACCAGGTTTCTGTCACAGCACAGACATCGATGTTCTCCATACTGAGAAGGGCCTCGAGTGCGTGCATCTTGAGAATGAGACTTCTGGCATTGAGCAGCATTACCCTTAGTTTGTTTCCTTTTGTGTTCTAGGGTGGTAGGTTTAGAATTTGAGCCTTGCCTAAAAGGCACTATGGGGTGGCAAGAACCTTTGCCTATATCCGGACGCCTACGGTGACAGGTGCAAGCCGTCCCTTGCGAAGCAGCGTGGCTTGTCCAGCATGTCATCCCAGGCAGACAGACATTGGATCCCCTTTGAATGACACCAGAATTTAAGCCAATTATTAAAGCTGATCATCTTATCACTGTATTGTGGCATCATTCTAGGTGAAGGTAGGATACTGCTCAAGGTCAGGGACATACCTGCCTGGGCTACATAATCAGAGAGCTCCTCAATGTCTCTTTTCATGTAGTCTAAGGAGGTACATCTCAGGTCGTTGACACCAGCGTGGACAATGATTGAGTCGTACTTGTACCTGCTAAGGTCACTTTGAATTATAGTTTTCTGCTTATGATATATATATATATATATATATATATATATATATATATATATATATATATATATATATAAGCCTTAACTGTGTTGCTCTGAAATACCCCTTCAAATTGGGTAATCCCAATCTGCCCTGCTCTACTGGAATAATGAGCTTATCCCACTTGACTCCTGACATATTCCCCTAGCAGATAAAATCCTTCAGCTCTTTATTAATTGGTATCCACAGCTTCTCCTCTGGTTGATAAAAATATGCCTGACCTGTGTATAAGACTAAAGGGACTGAAACATTTTATCATTTTATCAATATCCATATAACATAGCTTCCATTTTCTCAGTTTTTGTATTTTATTTAGTCTCTTTCCACATATCCTTAGTTGGCACACCATTTCAATTTATCATGTACCCATAAGAGTGGATATTGCTGAACCAGTTCTTATGTGGGTACGTAATGTACTGTTATTGGCTTTGTTTTAACTTCATTAATTTTGTATCCCAAAACGTTTTGAAACTGTCTCAATATGTTCCACAGCACTGTAATTTATCTTTCTGGTTTTGTCAGGAATAAAATAATGCCATCTGCAAACAGAGCCAGCTTTTCTTGGCTACCAAACCAATTATATCCTTGAATCTCTGAGTCCCTTATTTTCTTTGTCAATGGTTCTAAATATAATGCATATAACAAAGGGGGAAGAGGACACCACTGCCTGGTTCCTCTGCTCAAGCAGAGATTATCAGAGAGGACCCCACCCACTTTAAATTTTGCTTCTGATCCCTCATATATCCTCCTAATCTATCTTACAATTGTATCAGGGAATACAAATACTTCCATTGCTCTGCTCATAAAGTCCCAGCTTACTCTGTCAAATGCTTTCTCTGCATCAAGACCCACCATCAACAGTGGTATTTTCTTAAATTCTACTTCCCTCTGGATCATCTGTGTTCTGTTCATGTTGTAAAATGTTTGCCTCCCCTCCACAAAACCACATTGCTCCACATATTTCACTGACTAAACATGCTGAAAACCTTCTTTTATCAAATTCACATGTTCAGTGATTTCCAAGTGTGTCTCCTGTAGCAGAACTATTTGGACTCTACATTTTTTTAATATAGTTCACTATTCTTTCTTTTTTTGAATTTATTTGTGAGATCATTAACTTTTAAAGACATATTGAAAGCATCATATTCTTCAGAAATTATTGTTCCCACCTTTTATGTATAACAGATTTTGGAGAAATGTCTAGATCCAGCTTTTGTGTTACATGCATGTACTGTTTCACGGGTTAACGTTTTTTACAGTTGTTTCTTGTCATCTCCATTTGAGCCTATGTCACGTCTTACAGAACTTTTTGTTTTATTGAAACCCTCAAACAAAAATGTACACACACATAATATCCTTTAAAACCCATTAACTTAGTAATAACACACAAAACTATGTATATGTTCAAGTATTTAAGTTTTACCCTCCTAATACGAACACATGTTGCAAACAGACAGTCACATACACAGACTCGAGATAACCTAAAAGAAATGTTATCCATGCTAATACGTGTGGCACAGCCTGTGGTTCTATTAAGTGCTATCTTGTTTTGTCTTATCGTTATAGCTCTCTCAGCTGAGAAAACACTTGAATGCTTTCAAAAAACATTTTCTCCAAGCCATTTCTCTTTATCAGATTGTCTACTAGAGACACGAGAAGCAGCACAAAACTGTTTACTAGAAAAATAAAGCCTTATAATATTCAATATTCTTTTTCATTTACTTCCTTTCTTTTAAAATGTGTTACTAGATTAAGCTAATGGCCTTAACCCAGTCATTCCCCTATGCAATAATAAGAAAAAGTACGCTAATTTTTATTTTGTCATGCTCTTTTAACCAGAAGTTTTTTTCTTTACATTGCAGTGCCTACACTTCTTAAAGCTGAATAAGGAGAGAGAGAGAGAAAGAAAAAGGGAGAAAGAAAAATAAAAAGAAAATAACAGGAGCATCTATTTACATAAGAATCCCATTACACTTAAAAAACTGAAAAAAAAATACTTTATAACATGCAAAGGAAATAATGCATTATTTAAATAGTGCTATTACAAAAATAATTACTTACAGTTAACTTTCTACCTCCTCTTCCCTCTCCTGAGTTTTTCCAAACATTAATGACATGAAGAAGGGCATATGCTTTTGAGTCCCCTACAAGTTTAACAAAGTCCAAAAAGTCCAATAATTCCAGATTTTCTTGTTCTGTTATGTTTCACAAATATAGTTATATCTTTGTGATCCCACATTTGTCACTTTCCAAGTTACTGATTTTATTATCCAAATGTTAATGACATGAAGTAGGTCATATGCTTTAGAGTCCCCTACAAGTTTAACTAAGTTTAAGAACATCCAATATTTCCAGATTTTCTTGTTCTATTCCTGTTCATCTCCATCTCCCAAACACTGTCTCTGATTCATTTCCGATGTATTCTCAACTCTTCTAGTCAACTCTTGTGTTTTTTCCCCTCTCTCAAGCATTTTCCATTGAAACAATGGGAAAGGTTTCACTGGCACAGTCTCTCTGTGGTCTTTATTACCATAAGAACAAGAAGCAGAATCTCCTTCTGTTTCACAGCTCACTTTTTGTTGGGCAACTTTTGTTTTACTTCCTTAGCATGTACTTCACCAAAAAATTATTTTGTTCCTCCAGGGAAAAATATTTTGAAGACAGTTGGGTACAGCAATGAGGATCTCACACTTGTTTCTTGACATTATTCCCTGCATAATGGTATAAATTTACTCCTCTTTTCCCTGCATAATGGTATAAATTTACTCCTCTTCTGCCTGGTATACAATAAGTAGTCATTCTCCATAAACACTCTGCTGTCTCCTACTTTTAGTACTTTGCCCTTCTGCCACAGTTTTGTCAGAATCAACATCTTCTGCTGGTAAGATTGCATCTTTACTATTAAAGGTCTAGATTGTTTTCTCACAGCCTGGTTTGGAGCATACACATGATGTACCATTTTAATTAACAATTTCTGTTGTGGAATACTAGTCCAGTTGCTGATTTGTGCTTTCATAAAATTAATACAGTCTGCACCTTCTAGCTTCTCAGGTACAGCAGAAAATCTCAGGTTTTCCTGTGTGGTGTGTCCTGTAATTCTATTATTTTGAAAGCATCTTTTCTTGTGCAGTCTCTTATTCAGCCAGCCTTTTCTTCACTTTGACCTCTGCATTTTGCAGTTTTATCATCTTATCTGAATATCTGTTTAAAGCTTCTTCCATTTTCCAGCCTATTATCTTTTGAGTTGATATACTCCATCAGTGTTTGAGTTATTTTAGTCAGGTCTGTATCCATTCGCCTTATAATGGATGTCTTTGGAGTTCGACTGCTTTGCTGAACAGTTACAGTACATTTTCCAGTCAGTGTTTTAATCACCTTTTGTAGCTGATTTTCTTTCAGGTCTTCTGTATTTCTTTTTTCTTGGCATCCAGGTAGTACACTTACTGCCAGTTACTGAAATTTACCCAGGAATCTAGGTCCACTGGCTTTCTCCACTACATTTCTGTTTTCACACTGACAGAGCCAAAATTAAGTTGTTACTCAATGCACAGCCATCTTGGAAGTCCCTGTGTGTATGCATTTATTGATCTACCCTTTGTTAACCACATTAGTTCATAGGAAGTTACTAGGCTATTTGCCCTAGGACTTTAATAACCCTAACCATGTTATACCCTTGTTCCCCTTACTGACCAAGTTGTATGTTCTATATTTGCAGCATGAGTCTGTGATCAGCACTGACTATTCTTTCCCAAGAGGGACATAGATGACACCCCTGGGGTAAATGTGCAGTCTTCCATCCAGTCGTCTAAGTTATGTTTAAATACGGTCATTGAGGAGCTCTGTTTGACGTAAATGGGGGGTTTGTTCCAGAGGAGTGACAATCTCAGGGAGACATATCTGTCTCTCCAGCATGTGACTAGGTTAATATCCCTACAGTGGATGAATCTAGTCCCATTTGACTTGCAGATGTGTAGATTTTCTATTAGGGCAGGGTCTGAGACTGCTCTGTAGGCCAGGCACAAGTTGCCTCTCAGCAGTCTATAAGATACAAAGCACAGTGACAGGGCCTTCAGTCTGTCCATGTAGGCCATGTTTTGAAGGCCCTGCATTTTCTTGGGACACACATCTGAGGTCTGTCCAGCTGCTGCAGGTGTCTGGTGAGGTACATACAGAAGGGAGTGTTGTACTCTGTTAGTGTTCTTGTGAGAGATGAGTACAGGGGAGTTATAACATCCTTACCTCTGGATGTGATGCCCTTACTTATGAGATGTGCAAAAAAAAATGTAGTTCTACAAGGCCAGTGGCCTTTTATCAAACCCAGGATGGCAATCATTTGGCCAGGACACAGTGAAACATCTGTAATCTTTTTGACAAGTGCCATGGGATATCTTGCACCCATTGAGTTGCCTCCAATGTAGTCAGATGGGAACTTAGTTTAATGTCTCATTCAAAGCATGTCAAACTGAAGAGTGCAGCACCACCTTTACTTCTCTGCAATGTCAGTAATGAAAAATAAATCCAATCATCTGGATTGGAATAAAACTGAGAGGCTTCTGATCTTCCAGCACCAAGGGCAAGTGTGCTAGCTGTTGAATATATGCACATATATACAAAATATGCTTTATATATTTGCTAAGAAGTTGTTAACTCTGTTGTGAGTCATTAGATAGTGATCATTTAACCCTCTGAAAGATCAGGTTTCCCCTTAAATGCAGTTTGTTAGATATCAATACAAGTATTTGCTTTACACAAGTACATAAATATAGTAATTTTAAAGAAGGCCTATATCTTTATATTATACATGCAGCTTCAGTAGAAAGGAATGTTTAAGTGAAAGATACAAATGAGCTCAGAGAAATAACCTTCAGGAATGTGCAGTACATCGAGTATAAACATATCTTGTTTAGATGGTACAAGGCTTGGGAACTGAGGTTAATGAGGCATGTAGAACTTGTAGGACATTTACAGGGTTTTGGTACTATTAGGAGAGATACTTCAGACAAAGAAGTTAGTAAGTTAGTTCGGACTGATATGCAGAAAATTATTGCAGTGCATTCCACAGAAGTTCAGTGCAGACACTTGAGACTGAGTGCAGAACTCAGGTTAAACATCCAGCATTGAAGAAACTACAGTAAGCAGGGCAGGTAGTATTAATTCTGCCATTCAGGTGGAAAGGAATGATTCTAAGTACAGAAGCTACAACAGTAGAATGAGTACAGAAGCTATGGACAGTATAATTTAGTCTATTTCAGTTTATCAGCACTGTTATTTGAGACAGTAAGATTTGATTAGGATATTGCTGACATCTACCTCCGCAGTATGCTGTGGCTACATAATAAACAACCTTCATCAGATATTGTGTGCATACTTTTATTCTGAAAGGTACAAGAACATTTGACGCATAAAAGAGAGACTGGCACTTGCTCAGCACAGTTCTTGGTAATTAAAATATAAAGACATTTCATTCCAGTTTCTTCCAGTTTCATTACAATATCTTACAGTTTCATTGCAGTTTTTCAGTTCTTACACCCTCCATATGGCTGAAATTTACACTAAGTATACATGTTATGTAGAGTGACTACCCTTAGTGATGTATTGATAAGTCTACCATATTTTGTATAATATGGGTAAATACTGAATAAACACTTTTAGAGAACTGCAGAGCAACACTTCATGAAAAGTTATGGCTGCAAAATCAGCAGTTCTTTTTTTTAGATATTTTAATTAACCATAATATTTTTTAAAAAGGGACATTGGTACTTATCCAGTAAAAGAAAAGAAAACTAACTGTAAAAACATTTCCCTTGTTATTTTTATTTTAACAATTTTCATTCACAACAACATTACACAAGTTTATAGGTTCAAAGGATGATACTAGGCTATTGGCCCGGAGGCCCTTATAAGCCTAGCCAAGAATTTTGCAAGTGTTCCCTCAAAGTCAGCACCTGTTTCTCTTGTCCAGCAGGGACACAGGTGGGGTCCCAGGGGTGTATTTTCTGTTTCCCATCCAGTCGTCCAGTTTCCTCATAAAGACGGCTTGAGAGGTACTCTACTTGACATGGAGAGGGCATCTATTCCACAAATGGGGGGTTTTGGGAAACAAGTCTATCCCACCAACAATTTCTATTAATGTCACAGACCAGGTTAAGGCCTTGCATGTGGGTTGCTCGAGTGGAGTTTGTCTTACAAATATGCAGCAACTCCATCAAGGCTGGGTTTGAGATGGCCTTGTATGCCAGACACAGGTCAACTCTGAGCAGTCTGTATGAGACTGAGTAGATGGACAGGGCTTTTAGCCTATCTGTACAGTATAGGTGTTTGAGACCCTGGATTTTCCTAGTCATGAACCTCTGTGGTCTCTTCAACTGCTGCATGTGCTTGGCAAGGTGCATGCCGAAGGGGGCATTGTACTTGATAATGGGTCTGATAAAGGAGGAGTACAGGGATGTTATGACCTCCTTGTTCCTGGATGAAATACCTTTATTTATGAGGTGGGCCATGTAGAAAGCCTTCTGTATGACGGACGCAACGTGGTGGTCAGAAGTGAGGTTGCTATCAACTTGGGTGCCCAAGTCCCTCACAACTGACTGCATGCTTAGTACATTGTTACTAATGTGATAATTAGTGGGGATACCATTTTCCCCAAAGGGGATAATGATGCATTTCTTGGCATTCAGTTTGAGGCCATGCTTCTGGCACCAGTCATTAGTGTGATTAAGGCCCTCTTGGTGGATGTTCACATCACTAGGGGAATTTAAGACAGCACCCAGCTTGCAGTCATCTGCAAACTTGGTCAGCCACAGACCACTGGTTTTGGCTTGCACCTCAGAAAAGTATATCCCAAACAGTAGAGGCCCCAAGACCAATCTTTGGGGTACACCACTCTTTACAGGTCTACTACTAGAGGTGGCGTCCCCTACTCTGACTGAGTGGGTTCTATCAGTGAGTCAGTTAGCTAGCTAAGAGAGTTTATCTGTTATGCCCAAGTGGGGAATAGTGTCAAAGGCTTTGGCTAGGTCAAGGTACACGGTGTGCATCCTCTTCCCCTCATCCATGGCTTTGGTGACTGTTTCGAAGAAGTCAACCAATTTTAACAGGCATGCTCTTGCTTTGACAAAACCAAACTCTGTGAAGTTAAGCATTTGGAGGTTGCTGACATCCTTGTTTATAAGGTCTATAATAATTTGTTCCATGGCCTTGCAGATCAGGCTAGTTAGACTGATAGGCCTATAACTGCCTGGGTCAGTGGATGCTCCACCTTTGTATAGAGGGATGACAGTGGCTGTCCTCCATTCAGCTGGCATGAAGCAGGTGCTCAGGCTTTGGTTGAATAGGGTGTCTAATGGAGCTGACAGCTCATGCCTGACTTCATGTAGGATACAGCCAAGGATGTTATTGGGTCCCATGGAGACTGTATTTTTTTGCCTTTGAGAAGGCATTAAGTGGGTCTATATTAGAAACCCGAAAAGGCTAAATCCCGAATGTATGTACATCGACACATAAAGGTTGATGTACATACAAAGTAAAACACGTAAACGGCAAAAATCAAAATGCTGAACGTGTTTCGTAATCAAAACGCATCAAACAGATAAGCAAAATAAAAAATAAACATTAATTTAATATGCTTTTGCAGGAGGGCAAGCCCCCCTGCACCCTCCTTGTGGGAGGCTTCACCACCCCACACCCCCCTACTTAAATATACCAACTCTAAGACCGCACTACAGTGGGGATAAGGACATATTTCCTTATCCCCACCATCACGCTGCTGGCTAAAAGACACGTTCAGCATTTTGAATTTCGCCGTTTACGTGTTTTGCTCTGTCTGTATGTACATCGACCTTTATTTGTCGATGTACATACATTCGAAATTTAGCCTTTTCATGTTTCTAATATGTAACCACATTAAGGACCTGCTCTCTGGTGATGAGGGGAGGGGGCAGGTTCTTTGTATGTCCTAGTTTACTGATGGGGGACAGGGGGGTGAAGTTTTCACTGAACATGTCTGCCAGCAGGTTGGCTATATCTGTGGCGTTTGTCTATGTGGTGTTATTGACCACCAGGTCAGAGCAGATTTGGGTGTTACCTTTGAGACTGTGGACATACGTGAAGAAGGCCTTGTGATTGTCCTTAGTGGATGTGGCCAATCAATTTGGACTCAAAGTTAGCCTTAGAGGATTTCATCAGTGGCCGTCCCTTAAATTTCACTCCTTCTCCTCCTTATAAACACTAGTCCACATGCACTGTTCCAACAAATAGCATGTATTTTTTATATAATTTGTTCGTTTCCTTTTCTAAAGATCCTACTTCCAGTTCTTTTATTTCCTTTCTAGAATTCAATACTTTAGTTATAGTTGGTTTAGACTTTGATTTCTATTTTCTGGTAATGCTTTTTTTCAGACCATAACATTAAATGTAGCAAGGCTTTACTATGTCTAGACAATTTAGAACCTATAACTCAGCTCAAGAGAATTCAGAATGTGATGGTTTAATTCTTGAATTAGCAAAATACAGTTTCACAGGAATCACAGGCATCTTGGACATTTGAACACTTCTGACATCTCATGCTGTATGTCTTGACTCAGTGACATTTTTTTATGACTGCATGTCTTCTCCATGGAATATACAGGATCTTGGCCTCTGTTGATGCCCTAAAATAGCAGCTTTCACAAGCAATGTATTTTATTCAGCATTACTATGACTCTTTCACCTTGTTTCAAATGAAAAAAAAAATCATTACTCTTCTTCCAAAGTATTTGTTTTATTCAACTATTTGTTTCTGAATACTTCTGGAAATTGCATTCTGCTTTATAGAAGCAATGCAAAAATGACATTGCAACTTGGACATCAGACTTCATTCCTCCAATAATTGTGATTATAGTAAACAACAGCTTTCAAAATCATATTCTTGTAGTCTAACAATACAAGAGGACTGTCCATTTTATTTGATGCCTCTCATTTCGTTAGAATATATTTCGCTCTTTGGTTAATGAGCTCCACTTCCCAATAATGTATTGAAACTAAAACAGTAGAACTCATTGTGGAAGTTAATGCAGATAGCTAAAGCACTGACTTGCTTTCTGTACCCAGGGTATAGGGCTTGATTCCTTTGCCTTTTGTGCCATTCTGAAAAGACACTAACTAGACAGAGCCCCTGGTTGTCCCAGGAAAGGGATAATTTACCCATTGGCTTACCTGGAAACCAAATAAGTTAAAAATACTCTTGGATGACAAACTGCAATTCATTGTCTGACATTTCTTCTTCAGATATCCCATGTCCTGCAAATATTAATTTAAATAAACTTATTATGTTAGCTGATGTTGTTCAATTGTGCAACTTTTATTTACTTGGAAGAATAATCAACTCATGACAGAAAGTTGAGATTATTGTGCTGAAACAAACCAAACCATTTGCTTAAATTGGTGGCAGCTCAGGTGGATGCAAAATATCCCACAGCACCTATCGAAAAGAGTAGAGGAATTCTCAACCAGGGTCTCTCTGAAAACAGGTTATTAGCCTAGTGGGACTATACCAGTCAACAAATGGATAAATAAAAAATATTAAAAAAAAACAAATAAATCAATATTCTTAACCAAGGTAATGTTAGAATTTCATAAAGTACCATGTCCTCTTTCTAATTCTTATTTCACTGTGTAATGCACAACAATTTTGCAATATTTGTGCTAGCTGTGCCATTATATTTGGCCAATACATATTAACACTTTATTTTTTTACACTTAGATATTTCTTGATGATAATTATGAATTTTCAGAAGCATTGATTTCTGAGTTGTGATTAAATCACAACTTCCTCAGTATTGAACAGTAAACCATGGATACGTGACAACTCTTCTCTAGAGATAGTATAAAACTAAATAAATAAAAGTAGATAATTTGGATTAGCTGGGCTACAAATCCTTATGGCTTCTTTTAACAGCTGAATTCTTACATATCCCTCTGGTAGCTTCTATAGTTCTCAAACTTTGTCAGGAATCACTGGACTTTGTATTGCATACTTCTGGCAAGTATAAGGTAGTCTTTGTTGCTCATATTATACCTCTACAGCAGATGTCTAAAGTGGTAGCAATATTTTCTTTTTTTTTTTTTTTTGTGATATTACTAGTACTTTTTGAAGATGCTTTGAAAAAATGTATTCTCTTTCTGAACTGCAATCTCTCATATACATAGCGATTATATGTCTAATGACAAAAACTACAGATAACATCCCTTCTCAGTCTGATCATATGTAGTCTGTGAATTTGCCAAAGCTCTTAAAGCAGAATTAGTTGGTGTATCCTCTTAAAATACACTTCTTTCCAATCCTTTTGGCTTGCACTCACTAAAAATGTCATAGGTAATATAACATCAAATTATTTAAGTTTAAGTGCAGTAATTCCTAGCTTTATCAGCAACCCAAAATTCCTGGCATTTTTCTCTGTGCAATCCCACACTGGCTTGCACTCACTAAAAATGTCATAGGTAATATAACATCAAATTATTTAAGTTTAAGTGCAGTAATTCCTAGCTTTATCAGCAACCCAAATTCCTGGCATTTTTCTCTGTGCAATCCCACACTGGCTTGCACTCACTAAAAATGTCATAGGTAATATAACATCAAATTATTTAAGTTTAAGTGCAGTAATTCTAGCTTTATCAGCAACCCAAAATTCCTGGCATTTTCTCTGTGCAATCCCACACTGGCTTGCACTCACTAAAAATGTCATAGGTAATATAACATCAAATTATTTAAGTTTAAGTGCAGTAATTCCTAGCTTTATCAGCAACCCAAAATTCCTGGCATTTTTCTCTGTGCAATCCCACACTGGCTTGCACTCACTAAAAATGTCATAGGTAATATAACATCAAATTATTTAAGTTTAAGTGCAGTAATTCCTAGCTTTATCAGCAACCCAAAATTCCTGGCATTTTTCTCTGTGCAATCCCACACTGTATCATTCTCAGGCAGCTTTCTTGGAAATATACTTACATCTGATAAAAGAAGTATGAAATTGCACTGGTATTGTAACATCCATGGAAACTGCCCTTAATCTTCATCTACAGCTCTTTTAAAGACCTGTGTCCAATGAAATGCCAAATGGTAACCTCAGAAATTGATACTGGCTCAATTGTATACTAAAGGTATGCAGCATGAAACTTGCTTCATTTAGTTTAACTTGTCAAAATCCATGATTAACATGCAACACTGAAAATAATTGTGTGTTAGGCATAATAACAATTAGCTCCACTACTGCCTGTAAAGTATTGTAGGTCTCTGCTGATTCTAACTTTATCTTAGATCACAGCAGTTACTGTAATATTAACTCATTCAGTAACTTCTATCTCATTTACAATACATTCACCTTCTTGCTCTATCTCATCTCTCAGGGCTATAGGTCCTCTGCTTAGTGGTTATATCACTGACACAGCTTCTGGTGAGGATAAGAAATGGATGGTAGTTTTCCTCAAGCAGCTTAGACCCTCACACAAATCAGAATACTTTGCTAGCTGTTAGTCACATTTTCAATGTTTATCTTTTTGCAGTCTGAATCTGCAGAGGTGCTGATAGAACAGGCATATTTGCCATGGTCTCTTATTTCTGCACACGTTTTTTACCTAAATAAACTTTATTATTGTCCCTTTTATTACATTTAGATGCTTTTATGTTTAATTCTGATTGTTTTGGTACTATTTTCAGCTTAGCAATGCACTCATTTAATCACTTGAGTATTCTGGAAATGTTTTGGCTGCCTCTGCAAAATATAGAAAACTGCTGTTTTGTATACTTTCACTGCATTGCTTTTGTAGCTTTATGACCTTTCCCATTTATACTGTTTGAATTTTTATAATCCTGCTCATAGACTATACACATCTTTAATAGATAGTTTTCTTCTGGTCCTCAAGTTAAAGATGACGGGGTACTAGATGGAGTAACAGCATTAGTTATCAGAAGAGCTAGCTACAGCTCTGCCCAGAATAAGATACAAGCATGCTAACAGACTCAATTAATGTTCAGTTTAAAGCAAACCCCCTGAACATACATTCAGACATTGTTACACACTGCTTTATTACCGAGTTTAAACACAGCAGATTTATAATTTATATACAGCTTCTCAGGACGGATTTGTTTCTCTAAGTCATTTTCAGGATTTTTGTTTACTTTTATAGCTTCATGATGTCTGCCTCTGACTTTTCTTTATCAGAATCATAGAAAATTCAACAACTATGTATCCTTGCTAGTACCCACCCTCAGGCTGTGCTCCCTTTTTCTAGAAGGACTTGCCCATACAAATCTGGAGTGAATGTGTTTGTATGCAACCACTCATCGGAATTCTTGTTAAGTGAATATGCTGTATCATACTGCTTAATCCACAAGAAAAGCTTGTTCTAGAGGTGGGGCGACACTGTGTGATGAACCAGTCTCTCAATTTTGTTTTATTTATACACTAATAGAAAATTTTGTTTCCTAGTTCTTGTATTTAGACTTGTAGAGATGTAAGACATCCATGATTACCAGATCCCTGATAGCATAGAAGGTAAGGCATAGAGCTCTCCTCAAATGTTTGAAAGATACTGAGCATCTTTCTGTCTGTAAGCCTCATAATTAGGCCCCTCTGCAGCCTTTCTTGTTCTTTTATATTTTTAGGAGTTACATCCTAAAGGAGCACTGTAGTCAATAACTGGACTAATCAATGGTGAATATACACGGACAATGACCTTTACATATCTGGATGCTATTCCTTTAGCAATTATCAAGGCTAAGTAGAATGATTTCCTAACTGTCGCTGGCACCTGGTGGTCAAAAGAGATGGAATTAACAACGTATATTCCAAGGTCCCTAACAACAGCTTAATTTTGACGTAGGGTACTGTTTATATTATAGTCCAAGGGGAGAGGGTTGTCCAGCAAACATGACAGTATTGTACTTTTTGCATTTAATTTGCAAAACTACACAGGTATTTTTGTGTGCAAGTTACTGCTGAAGGGTTGGGTATCAGAGGAGGACCTCACAATAACTTGTAGTTAGTAGTCATTTGGAAACTTAGTTAGCCACAGGTCTTAGTTTATGGTCTGGTGACTGGAAAAGTAAATGCCATAAAATAATCATTCCTATATTGCTCACAAGCATTTCAGACTTTATTTTAACATTCAGTGAAATATTAATATTCTATTTTTCTTCTTCTTATTTTTTTTTGAAGTGCATTCTCACATAATGATCCTTAGTGCCATATGTCATGCAGTCTTGAGTGTTTTGATTTAAACTGCATATTTTCATGTCTTTAGCCACAATTATTACATTGGGTGTGAATGCTCACCTGTTATAAGTTGTCTT